>NW_017893435.1:10714-78040 GCF_001540865.1 Ananas comosus
CGCTTGCTTGCCATTGTGCTCATTCGCACATGCTTGTGAGGGTCGCTCCCTACAAGCCGGCACTCCGGAGATAGCCATCGCGACATATGCTCGCTCGTGCGGGATTGGGCGCCGAAATGGGATGCCGTGGGGGAGGCTCATTCCTAGAGTGGGGATGTTGACTACCACGGGGCCATTAGGCACGGCGCAGGCCAGACAGCCTACGGGTGGGTCTTACATGATTGGAACTTAGTGACAGAACATGCCATTTGGACTTTGACTAGAATAGTAAACAATGACTTTTACTATTTAGCTTGTGGACATTATGTTAGTGATACTCGTTTACATTCATGTTACAGTAGCTTTATTACTTATGCAATTTCATGCTAAGTAGAGGCATCATGTTGTAGTAAATTTCCATGCTTACTTACTAGTGGTTCATATTGCTTACATTTACACTTACCCCTTTTTAGTTGTTGGGCCTAGTGGCGCATTTCACTGAAGTCAGTAATTGCCCACTGGGAACTATTATTTAATAGTTCTCACGCCCTCTGCTTTATGTTTCCTTTCAAAGCCTTCGGTACCGGCGGAGGCACGGGATCGCGGCAAGGGTGTCACCTAGCTAGACAGAGAGGAGCTACGTTTGAGCTTAGGTGGTTACTCTTTCTTTTGTCGTAGTGAGAGAGAGATTTTTGTACCATGTATAGAGACCACCTATGTACTCTTTTAGCACTTGTATTTGGGTTTTCTTTGTACTATTTTATGGTTTCACTTTACGGATTTATAGTTGTATGATTACTCTCCTGTTGTAGAATCTAGTAGTACTTTGCTCTGATATCGCTAGATCTCTTGTATTATTGTTTTATTTACTGCTTTTTCGTAGACGCCTTATATGTTTTAGACATATGGCGGGTCTGGACACGCGCCGGGCAGGCTTCCGCTGGGTCCCGGGGCATGACAGATTAATTTGGTATCAGAGCTTAGGGTTGAGTCTTAGGGGACCTAGTAAACCTTAGGCCGGTTGGACTATAGGAAATAGGCTCGTGAGAGATGAGGTCTATTTGACTTGTGAGCGAAAGTATCATGATTGGGTATCTTGATAACTCTAAAAATTTGGAGTTGATCGAAGTGTATGGCTTCTAACTCCGCGGAGGGTTACGTTGGCGGCCGACAACGTAACATCGGGAGTTAGTGGTGAAGAACACTTACTTTCGCATGATTTGGGTATTATCTTTTTGAGCGGGGATTCGATAGCGTGGGTTTACTAACTTGCGCTTTTATGATGTTGTAGTGCGATGCCGATCACTCGCTCCCAATTTGCTGGAGCGGATAATGCGGCACACTTGGAGGAGGTCGAGACCTCCGCTACTTCCGGATCCGGCGAGGTCCGTGAGTTGAGGGGCTAGCTTGCGGCCCTCACTGATATGGTGGCACAGCAGACGGAAGCGGCACGCCGGCAGGAGGCGCGGATGAAGCGCCTAGAGGACCTTCTTCTGCAGCAGGCAGCAGCTTCCAGGAATGTCACGCCCCGAGCCCGCCTATTTGGTCGGTTTCGGGCACGCCAACAGATCGCCGAACGGACAGGGTTTCCCCTGTACTGCGGACAGAGTCTCCCCCGTACGTTCAAGGCATAGCAATCAATACAATGTACGAAGTTCCAACTAGGAACACATTTCAATCAAAGATTGCAAAAGGAAGTATCAAAAACATAATCTACTTGTTATTACAAGCATTCACATTCACTAGATACATTTTACATCCCAATTACATATTACATTCTTTTTAGCTTCCAAATACAATCTAGCTTTAACAATATTATTACAACTTGATTTCTTTTCATTTTCTTACATCCCTAAGTAGTTGACTCAGGGTACCGCTATCTCTGGTCTCGGTGGTAGGGCGCTAACTACGGAGCTACGCCCTCGCCTCGCGCCGCCGCGCCGCTCGCGTGTGAACCTGTAACACCCCAAAACCACGTGGGGTGAGAACCAACTCCATGGTTCCCAGTGGGTACGGCCACCCAAGGGAAGAGCTCGACCAATAGGTCCAAAAGAGGCAACAACAGGTTAGTTCAATAAACAGATAGATACATATCTTGATTATGCAACTAATAAAACCATGCTTTGCCTCACGAATGCAAGAATGCCATGCTATATGCGAATCATGCAACTATATAATAGAATAAATGATTTAACTTTCTATCATGCTATCCATAGCTTTTTCATAATTTATACATCTTGTCACTTTACATCGTTGGTTATTTGCTCCTAAGGTTTTCCTCTACCTTAGCCAAGCTAACCACCCGACTCGGTCTCGAGTCAATCATCTGCGGAATACCGCATACATCCAGGCTCATAATGCATACTTTCACACATTCACTTTTATCCTGTTACCAATCTTTCCGGGGTTCATCAAGTCCCCCAAAGCTCACATCTCACAATGTCCATCTACCAGGGAATTAGACATTTAGGAAATGCCCCGAGGGATCATCCGTCTTACCGAGAAGCGCAAGGCACTGTCACGCCGAGGATTCTTCGCCGGGCACTCTCACCCGTGGTGTCTATACCCGGAGTACAGCCCCGTAGAGTGCGACCTCGCACAACTGGAACCGATACAGTGAGTACGATCCATCCTCATTTGAGGGTAGGTATAGCCAAACCTGTTCCATATCTCTATGCCTCAATGTCAATGATTAGGTTTTTACCTAATCATGCATATACCGCTAATACCAAGCCACAATGTCACTTTGGGTTAAACCTTGTTTAACTACTTTCTTTAACACTAGGTTCATGTCCAACCTATGTCTTTAACACTAGTCCAATGCCCAACCTATGTTCTTTAACATTAGGTTCATATCCAACCTATGTTCTTTACACTAGGTTATGTCCAACTATGTTCTTTCACACAATACTTGTTTAACCTATGTCCATGACTCCTAAGGTTATTGCACTCGATCATAATGTATATAGATTGTCCACATCGAGCATTACACTAGGTTTCCAATGTCGAGTTCTCTAATCAACCTAGAGTTATCGACCCCAAGTTTAACATGTAAATGTTCAACATGCACATATTACCACTACCATCACATGATAAGTCTTTACTTAGCATTCTTATTTTTAGCATCCCTAAACTATGCTTATCATACCATTATTAGCATTTTTATCAATGTCGATCATCTATATTTTTTCTTAGCATTAACCACTGTGCTTGCATTTATTAATTTCTACATCATGCTTATCATACCATTACTTAGCATTATCCACATGCATGCTTATCTGTATAACTTAGCATTAATCAATGCATTCATCTCACTATTTACACTAAGTCATCATGCATTCCTTTTATCATGTTCGTATAATAGTGTTAACATTCATATGCCCTTTATCTTATGCATTCCAAAACATTAATCACATGCATTTATCTAGCATTTCTATAATATGTTTTCATGCATTCTCTTTTCACATTCTTACATTATGTCAAATGCATTCCTCTAGCATTTCACATTATTATGTCAACCATCGATCAATATGAAATCTCATTTCTCTTAGACATAGAAGGCCGACCTAGTCGCTTCGGTAAGCACAACCCACTCATTTCGCATTCGATTGCTTGTCGACACTTGCAATCGGCCGCCCGCAGCACCCGTAACCCGGTTTGGCCCGATCTCTCGCGCGACCACACCGAACGGCCTCCAATTCACGATCCGAAAATAAAGGTCTTCGCGTTATGTGCCACGATGCCTCAAAATCCGTTTTCATGGGTTTACGATATCGCTCGGCCTCCAGGCGGAAACGAAGCCTAAACGTCCGTTTCTTTAATAACTTTACAACGGCTCGACGTGATTCGCCGACGACTTCGCCAACGCCGTTCGTTTACCTAGCAATTGGTTTACGAAGGGTAAATGAGATCAAACCCTCATATTTTATAAAACCCCATTTTCTAAACCTAACATGAATTAATCTCCAAATAATCCAAATTAAATAGAGCAAACATGTTTTAGAATGCTCATATATAGAAAGCTATTAGAACACTTAAAACCAAGGATTAAGCCAAATCCTAAAAAGCTTACCTCAATGTGAACGCCGCCGTACGAAAACACGCCGCTCCAACGGGCGCACGAAAGCTCGATCCGTCGCCTCCAACGCGTTCGCAAGCATCTTCTCCACCAACCCTCCAATTTTCAGAGAGAGATATAGAGAGATGAGAGAGATATCTAGAGAGAGGGAGAGGTGTTTCTCTCTCTATCTCCATGCGTGTGTGTGTGTCGTGTGTGGTGTGCGGCCGAAGGAGAAGAAGAAGCATCAGCTTCTTTATAATACCCTCTCAAAACACTATTCACTCCCGGGCAGCTTAAAATCTGATATCTTTCGCCGGAACTCCCTGAACATCCGTTTGAGCTCAAACTTGACGGTCATGTTCGGTTTTACTTAACTTAACAAGCTGACGATCACTGGTTCAGTTTCGACCCCGTTTGGNTCGGTTTTACTTAACTTAACAAGCTGACGATCACTGGTTCAGTTTCGACCCCGTTCGGTCACCGAAAACTGTACCGAACTGTAACCTTTAACAGATAGCTGTGGGATTTTATTTCCCACCCTACGGGTGTCAGAAAAATATGAAACTTTAAATCTAGCCTCGTAAAAATATTTTTGACATCTCTGCCAATTTTTATAATTTTCTGAGACTGTACATTTTCTGCTAATTTATCTGTCCCGTTTCCAACAGAAAATTCTAGATCTTCTGTTTTAATTTCGATTTCAGCACAAGTCACTTCTAACTTATGTTTTACTTCTATAAATCCAATAAAAATAGTATCTCACACTATTTTTATTTATTTATTATTTTTATACCAAAATCTGGTATGTTACAAGGAAGACCCAGGCCCCTACACCGCCAGCACCAGTTGTGGACGTCGCGCCGAGAGCTCCGTCCCCCGCGCCCAGTTCGTTGCGTGCGGCGCCCGCGGCCGCGCCTCAGGAGGAGGCTTTGGCGGCGCCACCTGTTCAGGCGCCCCCGATTGGAGCTGTTTTTCCCGTGATGGTCGAGGGTGTGGAGCGGGACCGACTGATGGAGCGCCTCAACGAGTTCAGGAGGTGCGGCCCTCGGATCTTCGACGGCGAGAAAGTCGACCACTGGATCATGTAAAAGTAGTTGATGCACATGGAGAAGCTCTTTCGCGATACCTTTGTGGAGGAGAGAGATCGGGTTTGGCTTGCCACACACCACCTGGACGGCGAGACCTATAGCTGGTGGTTAGACCTCCAGGAGCACCCCAGCACTGACTTGGCAGCTATTACTTGGAAGAGGTTCAAGGAGCTTCTTTTGGCGCATTACTTCCCGACCAGCGTCAAGAGGAAGATGGAGCAGGACTTGCGCAACTTGCGCCAGGGAGACAGGACAGTAGCCGAGTACGAGCGGGAGTTTTCTCGGCTTCTACACTGCGTGCCTTTCGTCGTGTAGGATGACGAGGACAAGGCCCGCATCTTCGAGCGAGGGTTGCGACCGTCGATCTTCCGGTTTGTGCAATCCTCTAACCTCCAAACCTGCTAGGAGGTGGTGGATCACGCGCTCATCGTGGAGAGCGGCGCGACAGATGTCCAGGAACGGCGAGAGGCAATGGACAAGGGTAAGGCCAAGAGGCCTGCGGCTGAGGGTGCGAGCCAGAAGCACTCTAGGAGGCTGCCGAAGCATCCTAGGAGCCAGCAGCGTGGGCGTGGCTCGGCGACTCACCGTGGAGGTTCTGACCGACGCCGACCTCCCCAGTGCGTGATCTGTGGTGGTCCCCACATTCCACCGCAGTGCCCGCAGCGGGGAGGGAGGTGTTTCCAGTGTGGCCAGGAGGGCCACTTTCGGACCAAGTGCCCGAGGGGTTCATCACCGGCACCGTCATCTGCATCGGCAACGGCTCTACCAGCCACCAGCCAGGGGACTCCATCGGCACAGTACCAGACTGGGCGGCCACCCGTCCAGCGTCAGAGCGAGGGATCCCGACAGGCCCTGAGTGGGCGCATGTATGCCGCTCAGACCAAGGAGGCAGCAGCAGCTGAGGATATGGTTGCAGGTATCATTTTACTTGATGGCATTAGAGTTCGTGCATTGTTTGATACTGGTGCATCACATTCATTCATATATCGGTTGTTTGCCGAGTTGCATGGCATCCCATTGGTTTTCTTACTGCAGCCGGGATATGTTGTAGTACCCGACCATATCTTGGATATTAGAGAGTATTGCCCCAGTTGTCCTGTTCGGGTAGAAGACTGGATTATGCCCGTGGATTTGCTAGCCTTGCGCAAGCTTGGGGAGTTTGATGTGGTTTTGGGCATGGATTGGCTAACCAAGTATTATGCCACGATTTATTGCAAGAATCACACGGTTACTTTTAGAGAACCGGGGCAGACTGAGGTTATGTTTAGAGGATGCCGGAGATCGCTTTTTGCGATGTCGATCAGCTCGCCTCGAGCTAGGCAGCTGATCAGCAGAGGCTGTGTAGCCTATTTGGCTAGTGTTGTGTTGAGGGGCGAGGATGACACCCCTAGGATTGAGGATATCCCGGTGGTGCAGGAGTTTCAAGATGTGTTTCCAGCTGAACTACCGAGTATGCCACCCGACAGGGATTTGTTGGACAAAGGCTTCATTCGACCGAGCGTCTCGCCTTGGGGAGCACCAGTTTTGTTCGTCAAGAAGAAGGACGGATCACTTTGCCTATGTGTGGACTATCGTGAACTCAATAAAGTCACGATCAAGAATAAGTATCCGTTGCTGAGAATCGACGACTTGTTTGATCAGCTTCAAGGATCGTGTGTGTATTCCAAGATCGACTTGCAGTCGGGATACCACCAGTTAAAGATCAAACCCGAGGATGTATCGAAGATGGCTTTTAGAACACGGTATGGACACTATGAGTTCACAGTTATGCCGTTCGGGCTTACTAATGCCCCGGCAGCTTTTATGGATCTAATGAACCGCATTTTTAAGCCATATCTAGACAGGTTCGTCGTGGTGTTCATCGACGACATCTTGGTTTATTCCCGAAGTGCTACAGATTACGAGGAACATTTGAGGCTTGTACTTCAAATACTTCGGAAAAAAGAGCTGTACGCCAAGCTGAAAAAGTGTGAATTTTGGCTTCGAGAGGTAGCTTTTCTTGGACATTTGATTTCAGGATCGGGTATAGCTGTGGATCCTAAGAAGATTGAAGCAATCAAGGATTGGCCGAGACCGACGAGCGTCACGGAGATACGGAGCTTCCTTGGATTGGCCGGGTACTACCGGAGATTTGTTAAGGGGTTCTCCAAGCTGTTTACTCCCCTCACGAGGCTCACGCATAAAGGAGTCAAGTTTGTTTGGAATGAGGCGTACGAGAGAAGCTTCCAAGAGTTGAAGCAAAGATTGACGACCGCACCGATCCTAACCCTACCGGTTGCTGGAGCAGGGTATGTGGTTTATAGTGATGCTTCATTTAATGGATTGGGTTGCGTTTTGATGCAGGATGGCAAGGTGATCACGTATGCTTCGCGCCAACTAAGGAATATGAAAAGAACTATCTGACGCATGATTTGGAGTTGGCGGCCGTAGTTTTCGCATTGAAGTTATGGCGCCACTATCTTTATGGCGAGCGGTGTGAAGTATACACGGATCACAAGAGCTTAAAGTACCTGTTTACTCAGAAGGAGTTGAACTTGAGACAGCGCAGATGGTTGAAGCTGCTCAAAGATTATGATCTGACGATTCTTTACCACCCGGGCAAGGCTAACGTGGTGGCGGATGCTCTAAGTAGAAAATCTACGGAAAACTTAGCGATGCATGTTGTTACTCAACCGCAGTTGATCGAGCAGATGAAGCGGTTGGAGTTGGAGGTGGTGACTCCAGACACACCCCCGAAGTTGATGGCCTTGATAGTGCAACCCACACTTGTAGATAGAATTAAAGAGAAGGAAGCTTCCGATACGGAGTTGCAAAGGATTAGAGGTAAAATGGTTAATGGTTGCACCGGCGACTTCCTTGTGGATGATCAAGGATTGATGCGTTTTCGGGGACGGTTATGTGTACCGGCGGATGCGGGAATCAAAGAGGACATTTTTCAAGAAGCACACCGAGCATCGTATGCTATATATCCGGGTGGCACCAAGATGTACAAGGACTTAAAGTTGCTCTATTGGTGGCCCGGGATGAAGAAGGATGTTGGTAAGTTTGTTGCTAAATGTCTGACTTGCCAACAGGTGAAGGCTGAGCATCGATTACCCGCGGGAAAACTTCAGAGTTTGCCTATTCCCGTATGGAAGTGGGAGAAGATCACCATGGACTTTGTGACTGGGTTGCCTCGCTCTCAGGCCGGGTATGATGCTATTTGGGTGATCGTGGATAGGTTGACGAAGTCGGCACACTTCATACCTGTACATACGACTTGGACTGGGGAGAAGCTCGCGCAAGTGTACCTTGATGAAATTGTGCGGCTTTACGGAGTGCCTACTTTGATTGTATTTGATCGAGACATCCGGTTCGTGTCTCACTTTTGGAGGAGTCTGCAGGACGCCTTAGGCACTCGATTGGACTTTAGCATTGCTTTCCACCCTCAGAGTGACGGGCAGTCGGAGCGCACTATTCAGACCTTAGAGGATATGCTCCGAGCATGTGTGATAGACTTCCAGGGAGGATGGTCGCAGCATCTAACGATGGCGGAGTTTGCTTATAACAATAGTTATCAAGCAAGCATCAAGATGGCAACCTTCGAGGCACTTTATGGACGGAAGTGTAGATCGCCACTTCATTGGAGTGAAGTTGGTGAGAGATTGGCTTTAGGCCCTGACGTGCTCCAGGAAGCTAAGGACAAGGTTCGTATTGCTCAGGAGCGACTTTTGACGGCACAGAGTAGACAGAGGAGCTACGCCGATCGACGACGGCGAGACTTGGAGTTCCAGGTTGGAGACCATGTTTTCTTGAAGGTCTCGCCGACTAGAGGGATCAGGAGATTTGGGATTCGGGGAAAGTTGAGCCCCCGTTTCATCGGACCGTATGAGATTTTGGAACGTGTGGGCCCGGTAGCGTATCGACTTGCTCTACCACCGAACTTATCGGGCGTGCACAACGTCTTTCATGTATCGGTCCTTCGAAAGTACATATTCGACCCGACCCATGTGTTGGATGCTACACCTTTGGAGTTGCGGGACGACTTGAGCTTTGAGGAGCAGCCCGTAAGGATCTTGGCTCGGGAGGTGAGGAAGCTACGGAATCGGGATATTCCGTATGTGAAGGTTCTTTGGAGCAACCACACGGAGCGAGAAGCCACGTGGGAGCTAGAGAGCGCCTTGCAGGAGCGTTATCCCTATCTCTCTCATATGGAGTCTTGAGGTATGTTGCATTTCGAGTTTCGCGGACGAAACTCCTTTTTTAGGAGGGGTGAATGTAACACACTGGACCTTCGCAAATTGCGAGGTTCAAGTGTTTGATCTGTGTTCCAAGCTTTACCAAATATTCTGGAGGGTCGTAGACAGTGTTCCGACCTATGGCTTGCATCCCAAGAATTGAGGTTTAAAGCTTGTACCAAAATCCAAAAAGATGGATTGTTGGTCCTGCTCTCGGGTCAACCTCAGCCAGGCTGTGTGTCACGCCCCGGGACCCAGCGGAAGCCCGCCCGGCACGTGCCCAGACCCGCCATACGTCTAAAACATATAAGGCGTCTAAAACAACGATAAATAAAGCAATAATAAAAGACATCTAGGAGTATCAGAGCATGATATAATACTAAGTTCTACAATAGGGAAAGAAACATAAAGCTGGAATCCACTAATAAAAGCATAAAGTAATACAAAGAAAATTCCAAATACAAGTGCTAAAAGTAGATACATAGGTGGTCTCTATACATGGATACAAAATCTCTCACACTCTCTCAACTACTAAAAGAAAGAGTAAACCACCTAGGCAAAGAACCGCTCCTCGCTAGCTAGCTATGCGATCCCCTTGCCGCGATCCCGTGCCTCCGCCGGTGCAGAAGGCTCTGAAAGAAACCACGAAAAAGAGGGCGTGAGAACTATTAAAAATAGTTTCCAGTGGGCAATTACTGACTTTAGTGAACTGCGCCACAAGGCCCAAAAGCTACAAAAAGAGGTCAGTGACTAACGATGTAGTAAAGCGAAAGGTAAGTAAAATGTAACTTACTATAACATAAAGTCTCTACTTAGCATGATTTGCATAAATAATAAAGCAACGATATCATGAATGTACATGGATGTGTATGACATGCATAAGCATAGAAATGCAACCAATCCGATGTCCTCAATGCAAAAATAGTAAAGATGCCATTGTTTACTATTCTAGTCCAAGTCCACTTTAATAGTTTTAAAGTTCACATAGCATGTTCTGTCACTAAGTCCCAATCATATAAGACCCACCCGAAGGCTGTCTGGCCTGCGCCGTGCCTAATGGCCCCGTGGTAGTCAACATCCCCACTCTAGGAATGAGCCTCCCCCACGGCAATCCACTTCGGCGCCCAATCCCGCACGGGCGAGCATATGTCGCGATGGCTATCTCCGGAGTGCCGGCTTGTAGGGAGCGACCCTCACAAGCATGTGCGAATGAGCACAATGGCAAGTAGTCATATGTCCAGTCACAAGTACCAAGTCCTCATGTCTAATAACATGGAATGTATCGAATGTCCCAAAGGCCTATCTCTATGTCATCATGTCTCTAACATGGAATATTTAGCAGATGTACAATGGCCTAACATTATGGTTCTATGTTGCAGTTTCATAGTTTACTAGTTTCAAGTGCCTCTTGATGACACTTTATGCTACTAAGTCCAAACATAGTATAATGTTTCCAATACACGAATATGAGCTAAATTAGCATACTAGACGAGAATCCCATTCGTCCACATGAACACTCCTCACATGCATGAAAATAACCCTGATTACTCTACTATATAAAGTGAAATTTAACTTACACATAAGGCATGCATTTTAGGTGTTCTAAAATTCACATAAATTCCAATTAGCATAGAAATGCATTCAAAAATACTTTACGAAGAGTTTAGAAAGCATAGGGGCCATTTCGCCCCGTTTTCATGAAGTCAAACCCACCAACGGTAAACGAAGCCCTTCGTTTGCTCCGACGAAGGTGTCCTCTAGCCTCCTAGTACCCTAGAGGTATGAAAACAAGTGTCACAAGAATCAAACGAACGGCGCTAAGCTCAATCATTAAGCTATTCAAGCTTAGGTGAGGAAAACTCACCTCAAATGCAAAGATCTCTTCCAAAGCTCCAAAAGGGAGCTAGAATCCTTCCAATCCAAGCCAAAGGAAGATTCTAATCCAAACAATCTAGCTCCAAAAGCCCTAGATTCAAAATGCCCAAAACAAACCCTAAAACCTCATTCTAGGGTTTCATCTCAAAATCTCTAATAAAACTTGAATCTAGAGGGAGAGAACGTGTTGCTTACCTCTTAGAAGCTTCAATCCAAGCTCTAAACTATCCAAGTCCCAAGATCTTCCTTCTACCAAGCTCCAAATCCAAACTCTAGGCTCCAACAATGGTGAAATTGCACCAAAAGGGAAAAAGAGAGGGAAAAATCCATTAAAATCCAAGGAATTGGAGATCAAATCCAAAGAGAGGGTGGAGAGGGTCCTCTTACCCTGTCTCCCTGAGTTCTCAGCTCAAGAGAAGCCCTAGGGGGCGTGGGTGCTGATATAAGAAGCCCACAATCGCGAAAAACCCCCTGCAGTTCAAACTGCACGAAATCAGCCCCCTTGTACCGGTACACGGGCCCTTGTACCGGTACACGGGCCCTTGTACCGGTACAAGCCCCGCGAAAATCATAACCCGAGGCTCGGGTCGCAGGGTAACCGGCCCTCTACCGGTACAAGCTAGTGGCTGTACCGGTACAACCATCAACCCTGTACCGGTACAGCCATCAAGCCTGTACTGGTACACAGCCCTCTGAGGGCTACCCGAGAACTAACCAAAATCCATTTTTTCGGGTTTTGGTGCAAGGCTTTAAACCACAATTCTCGGGATACGAACCATGGGTCGGAACACTGTCAACGACCTCCCACAAAATGTGGAAAAGCTCGGAACACAAACCAAACACTCGACCTCGCTATTTGCAAAGGTCCAGTGTGTTACATTCACCCCTCCTAAAAAGGAGTTTCGTCCGCGAAACTCGAAAGCAAACGACAAACCTCAAGACTCCATCTGAAAAAGATGGGGATAGCGTTCCCGCAGCGCGCTCTCTAGCTCCCACGTGGCCTCCCGCTCCCCGTGGTTGCTCCAAAGGACCTTCACATACGGAATATCCCGATTCCGCAGCTTCTTCACCCCGTAAGCCAAAATCTTCACTGGTTGCTCCTCGAAGCTCAAATCCTCGTGTAGCTCCACTGGTATAGCTCCCAAAACATGAGCTTGATCATGAATGTACCTCCGAAGGACCGATACATGAAAGACGTTGTGCACGCCCGATTGGTTCGGTGGTAGAGCAAGTCGATACGCTACCGGACCTACACGCTCCAAAACCTCATACGGTCCAATGAAACGGGGGCTCAACTTTCCCTGAATCCCAAATCTCTTGATTCCTCTAGTCGGCGAGACCTTCAAGAAAACATGGTCTCCCACTTGGAACTCCAAGTCTCGCCGTCGTCTGTCGGCGTAGCTCCTCTGTCTACTCTGCGCCGTCAAAAGTCGCTCCCGAGCAATTCGAACCTTGTCCTCAGCTTCCTGNCCTGAATCCCAAATCTCTTGATTCCTCTAGTCGGCGAGACCTTCAAGAAAACATGGTCTCCCACTTGGAACTCCAAGTCTCGCCGTCGTCTGTCGGCGTAGCTCCTCTGTCTACTCTGCGCCGTCAAAAGTCGCTCCCGAGCAATTCGAACCTTGTCCTCAGCTTCCTGAAGCACATCAGGGCCTAAAGCCAGTCTCTCGCCAACCTCACTCCAATGAAGCGGCGATCTACACTTCCGTCCATAGAGTGCTTCGAACGGTGCCATCTTGATGCTTGCTTGATAACTATTGTTATAAGCAAACTCTGCCATAGGTAGATGCTGCGACCATCCTCCCAGAAAGTCTATCACACATGCCCGGAGCATATCCTCTAAGGTCTGTATAGTACGCTCCGACTGCCAGTCACTCTGGGGATGGAAAGCAGTACTGAAATCCAAGTGCGTACCCAAGCATCCTGTAAACTCCTCCAAAAGTGAGATACAAAACGGGGATCTCGATCTGATACTATAGAGGTAGGTACCCCGTGCAATCGCACAATCTCATCCAAGTAAACCTGTGCGAGTCTCTCACCAGTCCAAGCAGTGTGGATAGGTATGAAATGTGCCGATTTCGTCAATCTATCCACGATCACCCAAATAGCGTCATGCCCGGCCTGTGAGCGGGGCAATCCCATCACGAAGTCCATGATGATCTTCTCCCATATCCACACTGGAATTGGTAAGCTCTGCAGCTTTCCCGCAGGAACTCGGCGCTCATCTTTCACCTGCTGGCAAGTTAAGCATCTAGCAACAAACTCACCAACATCCTTTTTCATCCCGGGCCACCAATAAAGCAACTTCAAGTCCTTGTACAACTTGGTGCCTCCCGGATGGATAGTATAAGGTGCTCGATGTGCATCTTGAAGAATGTCCTCTTTAATGCCCAAATCCGCCGGTACACACAGCCGTCCGCGGAAACACATCAATCTCAACTCACCACTCGGGAGTATCCTCAAATCCTTTGTGATACATAGTCCGGAACTAAGCTCAAAAGCTTCATCAATCCACTAAGGTCATCATCTTAGTCCCAACTCAAATTCAAGTAAACTCTTGCAAGCCTAGGCCAGGGCCTAGCTTCGACAGAAGGTTCACAACACGATCACTTAGAAATTTTCGATCTCAATGCTTTCCCCAGCATTGGATGCTCCAGGTGTCTATAGTCTCTGAACTCAATTCACACGACAGTGAGAGATCGATCCACAGTTCAGTAATAACTCTCTATCGAAGTCATCCCAATACGACGGTCAAGCCAGTCAACTCCATAAGTCCTCATATGTAGTTCTATCCCGAAGATCTCAAATCCTTGTACAAGCTCATGACTCGGGAAAATCAGTAGCTTGGTACATTCCCTCTCACGAGTTCTCCATCCATCAGTGGGAGTTTTACAACTCGATCACTTACAACCTGCCTACGCAGTCTAACTCGCGCATCGTAAAGAAATACCCCGAGTCATCCGAGACTGGTCCACAAATCCACACAAGGGCTCGGAATTATCATTCCGCAAATCCCTTCCACTGGTGGAGTACTACAGGCTTGGCAGCATCATCCTCGTGAGGTCCCAACCTAGCATCACAACCCGTTTGAGGTGCAACCTCAAACTCCAACATCAAACGGCACTACTCCGATTGCTTACAGTCTTATCGAGCACACCAACAACTCAAGGCCATTTGACAAAATCAATAAGCCTCAGCACGGTCCAAACACCCAGTCGCGGTTCAATTTGAATCACGATAGTCGACATACAGTCGAAACGGTCCATCCGGTCCCACAACAAGTGAGAGTGCTTCTCCACGAAGCAAACGCTAGCTATGAAGCCTCCTCGCCACTCGAGTTAACGATTTGCGACTCGGTTGGGGGCACCAACACAGATCAAAGACATCCTTCATTCTGAGGATTCTTGATCACCAGAAACTAATGGCCAAATTGTAATACACTGAATTTTTGCAAATTGCGAAATTCGAGTGTGAGCAATGAAGTGTGGAATTATTCTACATGTTCTAAATGACTTGGAGAAGTTTGTGACCAAGTTAGAGAGTGATTGGAGGGTTAAAAGTGAGAAAGTGCATTGAACCGGCGAAAATCAGCATTTTCTGCTTGGTGTACCGGTACAGCCATTATGGTGTACCGGTACACAATGCAGAAACGTGGCAGTTTGGGTATTTTGGTAATTTCACATACTTATCCTTATCTACTTGACCCAGCANTCTCGACCACCCAAGCTAATGGCCACTCAGGCCCCAAACCCTCTCCAACACTTACCCAATTTAAGGTAAGGGAGACAATCAACACATCTAGCGGAAGTAAATCCTCAAATCGCACTATTTCGTGCTCACAGTCCTCAAAGCGAGTCAAGTCAGCTCGCAATTCAAGGGTACCAGGTACCCACAACAATTCCACACCAAGGAAGGCCAATCTATTTGTTGGCACACAGAACCATCTCACGGGGTAGGGCGTTCGAAACGACACACCCGATCAACCGATCATCCACACGTGCCAAAAGGCTCAACGCTCAAATCCTCGGGTTGGGTAACTACACACTCAGTGTGTCCTCGATCTCACGATCCAACACGTGGCTTCCCACGCTCCAGGGTCCAGGCTCGGACTACCATCCTGACCAAAACTCTGCCCTACCAACAGGTACCGGGCCGCTGTCACACACAGCCGACTGCGCCTGCCCAACGGGCCTAGGCTCCACAGTCCCCAAATGGTCTAGGCACGGTCGTCACTAAGCCCCATCCGGCAAATAGCCGAGCCAGGGATACAACTAATGCAATCCTCGTGAAGTCTATAAGCATAGCGAAATATGCTACCCGCAACCTGCAAATCAATCGCCTAGCTCAAGGGGTTACTCAAAGTCGCAAACAGCGAACTAGCGAAATGCCATGCAATTCGGACAATAGCTGATCATAGATGCAATGCTCCAGTAACCAATAATGCACAACTCAAATGCCACAAACGAAACTGATACCTGTAGCCACAAACTCGGCCGTTGCCGCCTCCTCTGTCTGGGCCGCGTACAGGCGCCCACTTAGGGCCCGTCGTGAACCCTCCGTCTGTCTTAGGCCGGGTGGCCTCCCGGCCTGATAGTGAGCAAAAGGCGTCCCCTGGCTGGAATCTGGTAATACTTGTACCGGTGCTGAAGATGGCACTGATACTAAACCTCTCGGACAGTCTGACTGGAAGTGACCCTCCTGGCCACACGAGTAGCACCTGCCCTGCCTCTGTGAGCACTGCTGCAGGTAATGACGACCACCGCAGATCACGCAGCTCAGAGTCTGACGACGCACGGATCCTCTATGCCGTGCTGATGAGCCATGTCCTCGTGACTGGCTCCGGTTCCTGGAATGTCTCGGCGGCCTCCCAGAGTGCGTCTGACTCGCACCCTCAGCCGCGGGCCTCTTGCCTTTTCCTTTGTCCGAGCCTTCTTGACGCTCCCGCAAGTCTATCGCGCAGCTTTCCACGATGATCGCGCGGTTCACTACATCTTGGTAGGTCTGAAGGTGGAAGGGTTGCACCAACCGTAAGATCGACGGCTGAAGTCCTCGCTCAAAGATGCGAGCCTTATCCTTGTCATCCTGCACAACAAAGGGCGCATAGTGTAGAAGCCGAGAGAACTCCCTCTCGTACTCGGCTACAGTCCGATCCCCCTGGCACATCTCGCGCAGATCCTGCTCCATTTTCCTCTTCACGCGAACGAGGAAGTAATGCTCCAATAAGAGCTCCTTGAATCTCTTCCAAGAAATCACTGCTAGGTCAGTGTTGGGATTATCCTGGATGCCCACCCACCAACTATAGGCCTCGCCGTCCAAATGGTGAGTGGCGAGCCAAACTCTATCTCTCTCCTCCACGAAGGTGTCGTGGAATAACTTCTCCATATGCATCAACCACTTCTCAACGGTCCAGTGGTTGGCTTTCTCTCCATCAAAGATCCTGGGATCGCACCTTCTGAACTCGTCGAGGCGATCCATGAGCGGCTGCCGCTCTGCTCTTTCAACCATTAAGGGAAAAGTCGCTGCTGCCACAGGCGCCTGAGCTGGTGGTGCTGCCAATACCTCCTCCCGAGGGGCTATCGTAAGTGTCGTCTGCGAAGTGTCGAGCACAGGGGACGACTCCCTGGGCGCAACTGTCTCCACTGGCGCGAGTAGTACCGAGACCTGAGCCTCCCTAGCAGCTGCCTGCTGTAATAGAAGATCTTCCAGGCGCTGCATCCGTGCTCCTGCCGGCGTGCCGTATCCGCTTGCTGCTGCGCCGCCGCCGCCTGCTGCGTCACCAAATCAGTGAGGGCCGCAAGCTGACTCCTCAACTCACGGACCTCTCCAGATCCAGAGGCAGCGGGTATCTCCGTTTCCTCAAAAGTTGCCGCATCGTCCGCTCTAACAAACTTAGAGCGTGAAGTTGGCATTGTCACTATAACATCATAGAAGCGCAAGTTAATACAACCCACGCTATCGCAACTCCACTCAAATACCAATACCCCAAATCATGCGAAAGTAAGGAAGTGTCTCAACTACTAACTCCCGATGTTACGTTGTCGGCCGCCAACGTAACCCTCCGCGAAGTTAGAAGCCATACACTTCGATCAAACTCCAACCTTTTTGGAGTTATCAAAGAAACCCAATCATGATACTTTCGCTCATAAATCAAATAGACCTCGTCTCTCANGGACTTACTCTAACTTGGTCTTATGATTTGTTGTTCAACTGTAGGTGCTGATCGATCCAATATCGTCAACCTGAGAATTATACGATACCGTATCCCAACCTGTAAACCCATTAATCACATGTACTGTAATAGCGAATAACGTAACATCATGTGAAACAACGGTACTATCATGTATGATCAATACATCAACCGAAACCCTGTATATAGTATGAGTATCATAATGAACGACGTAATATCGTATGAACAAATTCATAACCGTATGACCTAGTACATCTCATCTGCATGAGGTACAACTGTAAGATGTATGAACACCGTAACATCTCATCGTAGAATAATAATACGAAGTATATGGTGTCAATTAAAGATAATAGAAATAGACGAGAGAAAACCCGGATCACCACATCAACCACGTCCAGTCATTAACGGGTGACCCTTGATATTTAATATCAAGAGTACGGGAGACAAAATACAAAAGAAAGTATCGGAAGGTGAGGCCCTCTCCGAGCCCTTGCGCCCTTTCCAAGGCGGAGTTCGATCGATAGCTCCCAAAACCGCTATCCACCAGGTAGAGAGAAAACAAAAGAAAACTCTCCAACACTCTCAAAACATGGACCAATATCTCTGGTGGGTCAAAAACATAGAACTCTAAATACTACATAATCAAATGAAATATGAAATCATCATAATAAAAGAAAACTGAGATGGACTACAATCTTGGATCGACACATAAACGAGACTATAGTAATCAACGATAAGTAAGATAAATGAGATAGAGAACGAAATGAAGGCGAAAATAGCATCTGCGGAATATACACATCTGTATACCGCCCAGACCTGTGCGATAGCCCTCCCGGAGGCGGCCAGGGCCCCGCACTGTCACACAGTCCTCAGTGGTGGAGGTTGAGGTAGGCGAAGTAGACGAGCTAGTTAACACCAAGTCATTGGTATTCGTAGCGATTCAAAAGGCAGCTAAAGGATGAATCGCGTAGGCGGTGGTGCAATCGGAACGGGCTCACCATCTCTTATCATTCTAGTATTAGGAACTCATCGAGGTTGGTAGACGCGACGGAGTTCAAGTTGAGGAAGACTCATTTGTCCATGAAATTCGAGAACACTAGGCACATATGAAGTGTGGCGAGCGGTATTTCCATCACCGCGGTATCGAAGTTACGCTTGTGGTGCCGGCGGTTGAGGTTTAGTACGCATCCCATCAAGAAAAGTATGAGGAAGTCAACCGCTCTTCGTATGCGTTAGTGGAACGGTAGGACGTAGTTATGTGTCGGGTTCGGTAATTCACTTCGTAGTGATATTTGGTGTATGGGATGAGGTCGATGACCATCCCAGTTATAATCTACACGGGTGTAGTCCGGCTTGTGCCGCCTAAGTGCCAGTGGTAGCTCCAGCATTCCCACTCTAGGAATGAGTCTATCCCTCCAGGCCCCGTAGGCTACTCGATACCGCACGGGCGAACATAAGTCGCGCAGGCTAACTCCGAAGTGCCGGCTTGTAGGGAGCGACCCGTACAAGCATGTGCTAATGAGCACAAATGGCAAGCAAGCATGGTCAAAACCTCAAGTACCCAATCATCATGTCTCTAACATGGTAACAGTCACTAGTAACCCAAAGGTCTAGTATTATGTCTCAAAGTGGAGGTTTAACCGTTCGATGATTTCGATGTCAATGACCTTAGCTTCACTAAGTCCAAATCTTAAGGTGAAGTTCCCACATTCACTATGTTTAGTGCCTCTTTATGACACTTAAACATTGCTATAATCTAAGCTCAATTCACATTCTATGTCTCTTTATGACGCTAGCTTGTTCTTATCAATAATAGATTAATACACATGCTCTCTAGCGTGTTCTCATATTGCTACATGTATGATCTTTCCAATACGACTATTAACTTGGCATAATTCTCATAATAATAACATGCACATGCAATTTACATATCCATCAAGTCTAATGCCGTTTTATGACCATTAGTTTGCTAAGTCCATGTCTAGTCCAAGCCTAATGCCGCTTTATGACATTAGCTTACTCTTTGTATCCATTCTAGCCTATGCCACTTAATGTCGATATGTCCAACCATGTCAAGCATGCGTTCTAAGTCCAAGAGTGTAATCTATATGCCATATGCACTATATGCAACATGATCTCAATCAAATATAAGAATGCTAACCATAGGCCCCTAGCCCAACATGAAAACTCTCTAGTACATAGAGGTCAAATATGCAATGTATATAACATAGGCATCTTAAGCATTCTAAAATTCACAAATAATGCATCTAACATGAACATGCATGCTTTTTCATTTTACAACACTTAAATCATCAACAATGAGATTTTCTCATTGTGTGGTTAGGTCAAACCCACCGACCGTCGCGTGCTCCCTCGATTCGCCGAACGAAGTTGTCCACGAGTCTCAAAACACCCTAAAAGTATTCAGCGAAGAGATACACGGGCATTACGATCAACTAATAGGTTAAACATTAACCAACTCAATGAAAGGGCCAAAACTCACCTATGGTGGTGAAAATCCCTCATAAGCTCCAAATGGAAGCTAGATCCCTTCCAATCCAACCTAGATAAAGGTTCTAATAAGATCAATTGGGCTTCAATAGCCTCTAATCAAAAATCCCCAAAACAAACCCTAAACACCCATTTCTAGGGTTTGTATACAAAAATCATGAAAATCATGATCAAAAGGGAATTAGTAAGCAACTAACCTTAAGAGAAACTCCAAACCACCCTAGAAATCAGCTAGGGTTGAGCTCCTACCCTCCAACAAGCTCCAAACACCAAGCCCAAGCTTCTCCCATGGAGGAAAAGCCACCAAAATGCAAAAAGAGAGCAAAAGGAGAGTTTAATCTTCAAAAATCCAACATAAATCAAAGGAAAACAAAGAGGGAGAAAAGAGAGCTCCCTTACCTTGCTCTCCCTGCTACCAAGCTCAGGGAACACCAAGGGGGGCGTGGGGTATGTTAAAGAGTTGTTTCAATAGCAAAAACACCCCTGCAGTTCGAACTGCACGAAATCAGCCTCCTTGTACCGGTACACGGGCCCTTGTACTAGTACAAGGCCCACGAAAGTCACAACCCGAGGCTCGGATTGGCGGGTTCAGCGGCTCTGTACCGGTACAAGCTCCCTGTACCGGTACAACCATCAACCCTTGTACTGGTACAACCATACCCTGTACCGGTACAAGGCCTGCTGAAAGCTGCCCGAGGGCTAACCAAAAATCCGATTTTTCGGGTTTTGTTGCACAGCTTTAAACCTCGATTCTCGGGATACGTGCCATAGGTCGGATCACAGTTAACGACCCGCCAGAAAATCTGAAAAAGCTCAGAACACAGCCAATCACTCGAACCTTGCAATTTACAAAGGTCCAGTGTGTTACACACACCCTTGAGGTTGATGACCTTAGTTGTGCAACCTACTCTTATGGAAAGAATTAAAGAAAAGCAAGTCCCCGATGTGGAATTGCAAAAGATTCGAGCTAAGATGGTTGATGGTTGCACCGGTGATTTCACTTTGGACGGTGACGGATTGATGCGTTTTTGCAGACGACTTTGTGTACCGGCGGACTCGGGCATTAAAGAGGATATTCTTCAAGAAGCGCACCGAGCACCGTATGCTATACATCCGGGTGGCACCAAGATGTACAAGGATTTAAAGTTGCTTTATTGGTGGCCCGGGATGAAAAAGGACGTTAGCCAGTTTGTAGCTCGTTGTCTAACTTGCCAACAAGTAAAGGCTGAGCATCGAGTTCCCGCAGAAAAACTTCAGAGTTTTCCTATCCCCGTGTGAAAATGGGAGAAGATCACCATGGACTTCGTAACGGGATTGCCCCGCTCTCAGGCCGGGCATGACGCTATTTGGGTGATCGTGGATAGGTTGACGAAGTCGGCGCACTTCATACCCATTCATACTACTTGGACCGGAGAGAAACTCGCACAAGTGTACCTTGATGAGATTGTGCGGCTTCATGGAGTGCCTACATCGATTGTATCAAATCGAGACACCCGGTTTGTGTCACACTTTTGGAGGAGTCTGCAGGACGCCTTAGGCACTCGATTGGACTTCAGTACAGCTTTCCACCCGCAGAGTGATGGACAGTCGGAGCGCACTATACAGATCTTAGAGGATATGCTCCGGGCATATGTGCTAGACTTCCAGGGAGGATGGTCGCAGCATCTACCGATGGCAGAGTTTGCTTATAACAATAGTTATCAAGCAAGCATCAAGACGCCGAGGCCCTCTACGGACGGAAATGTAGATCGCCACTTTATTGGAGTGAAGTTGGCGAGAGATTAGCTTTAGGCCCTGATGTGCTCCAAGAAGCCGAGGACAAGGTTCGCATTGCTCGGGAGCGACTTTTGACGGCGCAGAACAGACAGAGGAGCTACGCCGACCGACGACGGCGAAACTTGGAATTCCAAGTTGGAGACCATGTATTCTTGAAGGTCTCGCCGACTAGAGGGATCAGGAGATTTGGGATTCGGGGTAAGTTGAGTCCCTGTTTCATTGGACAGTATGAGATCTTGGAGCGGGTAGGTCCGGTAGCGTATCGACTCGCTCTACCACCGAACCTATCGGGCGTGCATAACGTCTTTCATGTATCGGTCCTTCGGAAATACATCTTCGACCCGACTCATGTATTGGATGCTATACCTTTGGAGTTGCGAGAGGACTTGAGCTTTGAGGAGCAACCTTTGAAGATTTTGGCTCGCGAGGTGAAAAGATTGTGGAACCGGAAAATTCCCTACGTGAGGGTGCTTTGGAGCAACCACGACGAGCGCAAGGCTACTTGGGAGTTGGAGAGCGTACTGCGGGAGCGCTATCCCCATCTTTTTCAGATGTATGCTTGAGGTACTTTGCTTGTTTTGAGTTTCGCAGACGAAACTCATTTTTAGGAGGGGTGAATGTAACGCACTGGACCTTTGCAAATTGCAAGGTTCGAGTGTTTGGATGTGTCCTGAGCTTTTCCAGATTTTCTAGTGGGTCGTTGACTGTGTTCCGACCTATGGCACGTATCCCGAGGATTGTGGTTTAAAGCCGTGTACCAAAACTAAAAAAATTGGAAGTTGGTCAGCTCTCGGGTAGCCCTCAGCTGGGCTTATACCGGTACAAGGTTGATGGTTGTACCGGTACAACCACCGGACTTGTACCGGTACAGGGCCGCATGTAGCATACCGGATTTTTTTTATTAAATGTGAATATAAATAAAAATAGTGTGAGATACTATTTCTATTGGACTTATAGAAGTAAAATATAAGTCGGGATCGACTCGTACGGAAGTCGGAGTGAGAATATAAGATTTTGAATTTTCTGTGTGAATCGAGGCTGTTATTTTAGCAGAAAATGCACAGTGTCAGAAAATTCTGAAAATTTAGAAAAATGTTAGGATTATTTTTATGAGGCTAGATTTAAAGTTTCATGACTTTCTGACATCCGGAAGGTGGGAAATTAAATCCGACTGCTATTTGATAAAGATTACAGTTTGGTAGAGCTTTCGGTGACCAAACGGGGTCGAAACTGAAAGATTAAAATTTCTTTCATTAAGTAAGGTAAAACTGATCATGACTGCCAAATTTGAGCTCAATCGGACGTTCAGAAGGGCAGACGAAAAATATCTGTACCTGAGCTACAATTTGATATTAATAGTGTTTTGGGAGTATATATATGTGAACTTGCACTCTCTTTCTCATTTGTGCCCAACCGAGGGAGGCTTGGAGAGCAAGTTTCTTTTCACTTTTTCTCTCTTGCTCTCTAGTTCTCACCCCTCACTCCTTTTCTCTTCTAATCTCTCCACAAAAGAGGATTAATTGGAGAAGAAGTTGGAGTAGAATCCTTGAAAGTTGGAGAGTAGCTTGGAGCTCAAGCTTTCATCTTCTTCCTCTCTATTAGAGAAAGCTTTGGAGGTAAGCTTTGGTAGTAACTATGGTAGATTGCTAAGGAATGATTCGTATGCTCTAGGAATAGGTTTAGAGAACTCCCTAAATGCTAATAACATGTTAATTGCATGAATCAAGTTCCAATTTGGTGATTTCTTGCAATAGTAGCATGTTAAGGCTCAAATTGGGGTTTTGCAATATGTAGAGGTTTGATCTAAATTGAACCTATGCGAACCTAATTGTTAGGTATACGAACGCGCTGGTGAAGTCGGTTCGGTGATACGACGAGGCTATGCGAAAATATTGAAGAAAAGGCCGATTTCGGTACAGATTGTCGCAGCTCGCGACGTAAGCTTCCAAAAATCACGAAACCGGAATCGTAGCATCGTGACATCACCTAAAGTCTTGGAGCTAGAAGAGTCGGGGGCACAAAGGATCGCGTGGAGCTCTCAGTGGGTTTGACCTCGCTACAAATGAGAAAATCTCATTTATGTGGATTTAAGTATCGTAAAATGAAAAATCACGCATTTTCATGAAAGATGCATTATTTGTGAATTTTAGAATGCTTAAAATGCTTATGTTATATACAATGCATTTTCGGACCTCTATGTAGTAGAGAGCGTGCATGTGAGACTTATGCATGGGTTTAGCATTCTAATTGGGACTTGGAATCATGCTCCATATAGTAGACATGACAAATGTAATATGCCTCGGACATAAATCTCATTTGGACATAGGAGAATACATTAGGCTATAAAGTGGCTTTGGACTTGAATAACTTGTGAATTAGGGAGCTAATGTCGTAACGCGACATCGGGCTTGAGCTATGAATGAGCCTAGTAAAGTAATGCCATAGAGAGGCATTAGACTTGAATGATATGTGAATTGCATGTGCATGTTAATATTATGAGAATTATGCTAAGTTGGTAGTTGCATTGGAAAGTGTATGCATGTAGCATTATGAGAACTATGCTAAGTTGATAGTTGCATACGGACACATTGAAACCATATGCTAGTGGATAGATGCATGTTAATATTTATATGCATTGTGGAATACATGCTAGGTACATATTAGCAATATGAGATCATGCTAGAGAGCATGCGTATTAACCTATTACTGATAGGGTAAGCTGTAAGATATGGATCCCGAGGATCTAAAAGGTAAGTAACACCTAGAGGGAATAGGTGTAAATCCGGCAAACTCGAAAAATCTCGATGCAAACAAAACACAATAGCGGAAATTAAAATAGCACACCGAGAATTTAACGTGGAAAAACTCCAATTCGGAGTGAAAAACCCACGGGACCGATCACGCAAAGAAAATCCACTAAGAAAACTTGAGTACAAGTGATTTCGACCAAAAACACACGACTCAATTTACCGATTTCTCGTTGACGGTGATCTTTGCCGGTCCTCGATCGATAGGAATCCACCAATCGACCTTGCTGCAACTCCNGTTCGGGAACCGGTCTCTCCCTGCGCGCGACCGGTCTCTCCCCGCGTAGACGCGCTCAGGGACCGGTCTCGACTGCCAGGGACCGGTTGCCTCGCCGGCAGCACAGCACTGTTCACTGGGGGACCGGTCTCTCCTATCAGGGACCGGTCCCCGAGAGTAAAAACTCTCAGGACTCTGCCAAAACTCTCGAGGTCGAACTTTTAAGCCGGTATACCATCGACGGCCCTCCACCAAGTGTGAAAAAGTTCGGAATACAAATTGGACACTCGAACCTCGTAATTTGCAAAGGTCCAGTGTGCTACATATACATCGGATACAAGAGTCACTGTAAGGACTGAGATTTTGGTAGTATAGCTAAACTCTCTGTTGACGATGTTTTTGTGTGTAATTTAATTACATAAGCACTCGTCAAGTTTCAGGAGAAAACGAGTTAGAATGGAGAAGTTACGCGATAAATACTAATCACTTAAAGTGAATAGTAATGCCGGTTTTTCGGAGAGGCTGATGAGTAGAGTTGGCTTCTGGCGTGTATTAGACTCCATTCTTAGCGATCCAATAGCTCGTTTTGATTGGTTCAGCTATTCTGGAACCAATGGCGCTGACGGATTTCAGATCTGACGCACAAATTTTGAGAAATCTGAAAATACATGTATTATATGTATTTGTGCGTAGTTGTGATAATTGGAGAGGATGTTTTTCGTGGCAAATTGGCGACCAAATCGGATGAAACTAAATGGTAGAATCGATGCCACAATCGTGCTGAACGCGATGGAATGATTCGATTAGAAATCCGACGGACGGATCTTCGGGAAACGCAAAATATTCGGTAAGGGGTCGAAATGGGCAAAACGGAAAAATGGAGGAAAACCTAATATTTTATGTACCGTTTTGCATGATTTCAGAAGTCGAGGT
Organism: Ananas comosus; assembly: GCF_001540865.1. Taxonomy (NCBI): domain Eukaryota; kingdom Viridiplantae; phylum Streptophyta; class Magnoliopsida; order Poales; family Bromeliaceae; genus Ananas; species Ananas comosus. The sequence goes on from NW_017893435.1 coordinate 36,365, forward strand.
GCATGCGCGCAAGTTGCACTTGCGGGCAAGGGCTGGACTGAAATTAATTAGCTCTGAGGGACTTTTTTGCAAAATGCATACATATTTATATAGGATGCAACTAGGTTTCATGGTGAAGCCCTAGCTCTTGGACTTCTCCTCAGCTGAACCGAACCCTAGCCGACCTCAGCTCGACCCAACCCTTGCCGTGCGCGCACCCTGGCCGCCGGAAAAGCCAATGCTTTCCTCTCCTCCATTGGTTATAGCTTCACCACCCTTCATCTTCTCTTGTGCTGCTGCCAGGGTGAACCTACACCCTCGGGCTTCACTTCTGATAGCGGGCCCCAACCCGGTGACCATCTCCGTCGGTCGCCGCCACCCCTGAGCGCCGCCGCCGCCGCCTAGGCAAGCCGCGGCCAAGTATGGGCAGGTCTGGTCGAGGCTGCGGGATCTCCTCCTCCTCGCGTCGCTGCCGACCATGATCATTATCACCACCCTCGAACTCTCCGGTGCCGTCCTCGCCCGCCCCCGTCACCCACGTGCGCCACCGGCGCCACCTGCACTTTCTCCGGCCGCTCAACACTAGTGCGGGCCGAGGCGGGGCCACCCTGGCCTCCGCGCTTGGATGTTGCCCAACGTCGAGCGCGTCGCCTCCCTCCGGCCTCCGGCGACCCACCGCCGTCGCCCCCGGGCACCCCCCAACCGCCGCCCGGCTGTAGCTACACTATATAGCCGAGCCTGGCCCGTGTGGGCTCGGGATGCTCCAGTGCAGCCACCGCCGCCTTCCACCGCCGGCTAGCGTGAGCGCCGGCTCCTCCTTGCCTGCCGCACCCGTCTGCCGTCGGAGACCCCGTCGCCGGAGCTCCCTGTTTGCCAGAATGGGCCCGTACTCTCCACGGGTTTGGTCGCTAGGGCATCAGTGCCTGTCGTCGTCGCCGCCTTCCAGCGCCGGCCAACATGCACCTCGGCCTTCCTCCGTCTCTAGCAACCTCCCCCTGCCGGCGCACCCGCCGTCCGGCTGCCGCCGGCCGCCCGTGCCCTGCCTTGCTCCGGTAAGCACGATTTTTGTTACCAGCACACTATTTGGAGTTTCCGGTCACCTTTTCGGTGATCCGGGGACACTCCGATAAACACGAAAGTGAGCATGATCATCCTTATTTCGTTCTGAACATCATGCTCACCTCCGTTGGGGTCAACGGTGCCCCGGTTTTGCGCATTAGAAGCATTCTTTTCTCTGTTCGTGCTGTTTCGCTGACTGTCGCGTCGCTCGTGCGCTTGCCACAGGGGCCGGCAGTGCTCCGAAGGGTGAGCACGGCCTCTGGCACGCCAAGACCTGTCAGTGGGTGTCTCGGTTTGGCTGATTGACCCCTGGTTTACGTAGACGAACTATAAAAGCCCAGAAACCACATGAAATAATATGATTTTGTGGAGTCGGGAGGGCTTTTATGCAATTGTGTTTGTCGTGGCTGCTGTTGGCAGCATGCGTGGGCTATGGGTAACCTATGGACTGATTGTCCAAGGCCCCAAGCCCTTCCGAAAATCAAATATCGATTTCCGATGCGTTTTTCGGCGAAATCAGCTGACGGAATGTGGTTCTAGTTTGGAATTCTTCCGACGGTGCCTCGTGAGTAATGTGGTGTCGCTGAGCCTTGTTGGCTGGTCACTCGCGTCGTTGGGGGTTCGAAAATGACGGGTGAGCGACAGTGGGTTCCGATGTCGAAATTGACACTTCCGGGAACCCGAATCGGAACGATTATTCGATGATAATCATTTCGCGGCGAGATAGTGTTTTTGCTGTTAGGTCACACTAAATAGGTGTTTAGTGGCAGAGGACGACTAGTATCTTAAGTCGGTATGTGCCGGGATAGTTCGTGGGTCTCGGCGGAGTCCCCGTGCTGTTTTCGGGACTTCCGGTGAGTTCGGCAATCGATTTCCCGTGGGGCTATGAGTGGGGATTGTGAGTTAGCGATACATGTTAGTGGGTTAGATTCTAACCCGGTGGACCTTTCGTAGGTCCGGTTGCTTCGTCTCCGCAGTCGAGGGACCTTTGCCAGACACATACAGATGGGTACTTCGATCCGAAGTAGGTACAGTGGTGCACGCTCGGTGATATCCTTCTACCCTCGTTCTCTTGTTGCTATTATTGCATATTATATTGAGCCTTGCACCCATGTTGTTTCCATTGTATTCTACTGTCACGCCCCGATGCCGCTACCAATTTGGTCCGGTTCGGGCGCGTCGAACAGACGCCGAACGGACAGCGCCTTGCCTGTCCGCCCAAGGCTAAACAACCAGATCATGTACAAATAAGCGCCCAGGAATGCTTAGATAACATACATGATCGAACACAGCACACACAAGTGCAATACATCTAAGAGCAAGAACCACAAGTAATATACTAGTGTATAAAGAGAGATAGTCTAACTATTACATTCATTCAATAGTTACAACATTTGTTTGCATTACATTTTTCATCCACCTAAATGTAAATACATATTTTCCTCAAAATACAAGTAGCTCTCCCATATCTATCCAAACATCATCTAGTACACGAGGGTACTCTAATGCATAAAGGAAAAGCTACCTACTAACTCGCTTAGGGCGCTATGCCCTTGCCGCGGTCCTCGCTTGACTCGCCTCTGTGTGTACCTGTACCCCAAAACCACACGGGGTGAGAACTATATAAATATAGTTCCCAGTGGGTTCGGCCGCCGACGCCGCCGGTTTTCCCACTAGGTCTAAGCTGGCACAGATAGAGAGATAGATAGATATACAAAGATAAACTGCAACTACTCTATCATGCCACCAATGATAATAATGCATGCAACAACTACTATCATGCTAGTATCATGTCATGAGTATATAAAGGAGCATAGTAATGTAAACTACAACATACACTATGTCTACTCAAGGTAATAATGCAAGCCCACTATGCATTTCATGTTTCTTACCCAATTCACTTGGTTAACCCGAAGGTTAAACCCTCGACTCACTCTCAATCTCATAGGTGAGGAGAAACTGCACTCGCACACCGAGACCGTCTGCGGGACAACTACGTCTGCCCCTAGTGAAGTACTCCGGAGACTCGTGCCTCGGTGGAGCGACCACCGACAAGCAAAAACAGACTAGTGAGTATGATCCAATCCTCACAAGAGGATACCCTGTCTACTAGGGTCAATGTGTGCCTCTGCTGCACAATATACAATGCATCCTAGATGCCGGGATCTCTACTATCCCTAGAACCATGTCATGTTTACTACACTAGACTCGATGCCACTCGTTCGATCATTGTAGTAAGTTTTCTAGCTAATTGACATGCCACTCGTTCTTGTTTAGTGTTTCTACTACACTAGTTCAATGCCACTCTACTAGGCTATCATATGTCCAAGTTCGGCTCTTTATGCCGCTATAGGATTCTATGTCACAAGACCCAATCCTCATGCTATCCTAGTCCACGTGTCAAGCTCCCCCGCTACACTACCAAGAAGGCATGCAAGGCAATGGAAATGTACAACTACTATTCCTATAGCACAATATGATCAACATAATTAACTTAGACATAAAAGGAAACCCGGATGTTTCGGGACGACACCCCCCACCTTTTGCGTGTAAGGAGGCTCTAGAAATGCGCTTCGGCGTCCTTTACGACGAAGCCTCGGTCTTCTTGGTCCAAATGATGCTCAATCGGCCTTATCTTGCCGATAGCTCTTGACCCGCTCGACGAATCGAATTTCCGACTTCGCCCCCGCGTTTAGGCACCTACCAATTAGGTTTACAAGGCCTCAAATGAGATCAATCCCATACTTTACCAAAAACCCTATTTTGGTGCCCTAGGGTTAGCATCAAGCTAAACCCATCTCAAAACCCTAGATTCTAGCTCAAATCCCTCCATTCATGGTACTAGAGATCCATTTGATCCCATCCAAAGAGCTAAAACCCAAAACCCTAAATTTCATAGCTAGGGTTAGAAGCCTACCTCTTGTTGTAGCTTCAAAGAGAGAAGAGAGGATGAAGGAGAGGTCCAAAAGCTTCCTCTTGTTGATCTCCTTCTTCTTCTCCTTCCTTTTCTTCCTTCCTTTCCTTCTCTTTTCCTCTTCTTCTTCTTCTTCTCTTTTCTTTCTAGAGAGAGAGAGAGCAAGAGAGTGTGAGTGAGGGAGAGAGAGAGTGAGCTGAGGGAGAGTGAGAGTGAGAGAGGGACTAATAAGCCCTCTAATGTAACAATATCCAGGTGGCCCCCTCAACTTTTCATCCCTTGCATAGCCCTTACTGGGCATTCTGCGCGCGGAGGGACCGGTCTCCCCGACTTGGGACCGGTCCCCGAGAGCTTCAGCTCGGGTCACGCGTTCGGGTACCGGTTTCTCCCAGAGAGACCGGTCCTCGGGAGACCGGTTCCTTCCTGAGAGACCGGTTCCCGAGAGCTGGGATTTCAGGACTTAGCCAATTTTTGGCTTTTCGCGCTGGGATAACGTTCGGGAACCGGTCCTTCACTGCCAGGGACCGGTTGCCTCAAGCAACCCCCGCGACACCGGCTGATGGGACCGGTCTCTCCCTGCCAGGGACCGGTCCCCGAGAGCAGTTTTGCCCCAGTGCAGATTTCGCACTATTTGCTCTCGTGGACTCGCTTCCACTCCACTTTTGGTGATTTTAATATCTTTGGTCTCTCCAAAGTACACCAACACGACCCTTGGTCGATTCGGGATGAAGTCAAATCCTCGTATTTCGAGAATTCACTTCCTCACATCTACTCAGTTGTTTGCATGTATTGTAGCGTGAGTAGGAGTAGAGTAGTTGATCTATATGTGATTGTGTGACCTGGTTGGTCGGTTCTCGTACTTCGTATCAGTGACCTGGTTGGTCGGTTCTCGTACTTTGTATTAGTGACCTTGTTGGTCGGTTGGACTCTTTGATGACCTATATGGTCGGTATACCCTGAGGGGTTGGATTGTCGGTTAGTTGCCAACGGATGACTATAGCTTACTCAGATCCATTATTTGACATGGTTGTGACTTAGTCAGTTTGTGACTTTCATTGTTTGATGACCTTTGAGGTCGGTCTACCTTAAGGGGTAGGATTGTCGGCTAGTGGCTGACGGTAGTTCTGGATTATACACTCTGGTGACTTGTTGGTCGGTTCTTGCTTATATACTTTGGTTGACCTATTGATTAGTACGTGCATACTTTTGGGAGAATGTTGAGCTGTTCCATCCTAGTTGACCTGAGTGGCCGGTACTTGTGTTTCCTTACAGTTCAATGACCCATTTGGTCGACTTGTTGCATCGTTGTTGGACCTACTTGGTCGTTTGGACTAGTTGATAACCTATATGGTCTGTGAGACCTGAGGGGCAGGATTGTCGGCTGGTTGCCGACGGTTGGCCATTGAGCATATCAGCATTGATCGCCCGAGATTCGTTCGTATTTCACGAACACCAGCGGTTTGATCCAATGCAAGAGGGTGTTCTTTTCCGAAAAAGTGGTTGTAGGTGTCAACCCATGAGCCCAAGAGGGGTTATATGCATGGTAAAGTGGCAGTGGTACTGTCAGGAGGTTTGCGGTGCGGACCTCCAGGGAACACGCTTGAGGTCTGTGGTGCAGACCAAGAGAGCACAGATTTCAGATTGGGAATATTTGGACTTCTCGTTCGGTTGACGCATATAGCTATAGTAGCGCTTGTTGCATGTATACTTACAGTTCTTTCTTTACAGTTGTCTTGCTACTATAGTTTTGATATCCTTGTATGCTTTCAGTTGTACATTATAGTAACGGTAGTTGTACTTTCTTATATATATATCTCTTTCGTTCATTGTTGCTACTGTATTTCACTTACCCATACTGCTGTTTATCTCTTCCTGATCCGGTGAGTACTCCTCGCCTTCGTCGGCTTGCGGTACCCACTGGGAGGGGAGACATGTTTACATGTTCTCACATCCCCCACCATTTTTCAGGTATCGCGGGCGGTGAGGGTTGAGACGAGACGTGAGACACGTTCGTAGCGGTCGATAGAGCTTCCAACCCGATTTGTTTAGTTTAGTTGCTACTTTCATTATTTCTAATTATTTGACTTAGACAGTTATTAGTTCAGTTTTGTTATTACATTTGAATAATCGGGATTTCGTAATAAAAGATTTATGGTTTTGTAAACTGGAAATGGTTTTCTACCCCTCGTGGTAGCGTGTTTTAATGAAAAGGATTTCCGTGTGGGAAACGGTTTTGAAAAGGTTTTCTCGTGGCTTTCGTAACTTAGTATTTCAAAAACAAGTGTCACGCCCCAATCCCCGCCTATTTGGTCGGGTTCGGGTCACGTCAACAGACGCCGAACGGACAGAGCCTCCCCTGTCCGCCCAAGGCTCTAACAACATGTATAAATAGGCAATCAACAAGAGATTTGCATATATAATACAAGGCTTGCACGAGAGCAAGCAACAACGAAAGCGAAAGCTCTAAGCTAAAAGATACAACCATACATAATATTTGATTACATTTAAACCAAATACTAGTAAACTAAAACTATTACATCCATTTGCTTTCATTCATAACATCTTTACATCTTAATCATTCTCCAAAAATACATGAATTGTTTTCAACTTTTACATCTATAAATCAACAAAAGAAAGTTGATACATGTACACAAAAGGGAATGACTAAATGCATAAACTCCGGTGGCCACTAGCTATGGCGCAATACCTTTGCCTCGGTCCTCCGCTGCCCCGCTCGTGCTCGGACCTCCGCTGCCCCGCTCGCGCTCGGACCTGTAGGGTTAGTGGTGTGAGAACTACAACGAAGTTTCCAGTGGGTTTTGCAACCAACCTCGCCGTCTTACCGCCTAGGTCTATTCAGGCATAAGTACTTCAAAGGAAAGGAAAACTGTAACCAATGCTAATGCTAATACTATACTTGCAAGAAATATGTCAGTGGATATATAATCAAAATAGAATGCTCATGCATGCATGCTTGTTCCATAACTTTACTTTGGCTTTTACCCAATCTTGCCAATTAACCTTGTTAACCCTAATAACCCAACTCAAAATCCCTTCATAACGGGGGACTCGAATCACCCTAGAGACCGTCCTCTGGAGGGACTTTACTACGCCCAGTGGTGACCAACTTCGGAGCGCACCGCCCGAGGGGGAGCTACCTCCCTCAAGCTAAGACTTATCGTGAGTGTCGATCTAATCCTCAACTTGAGGATACATAGCCACTAGTCACAATGCTATTGTCATAATAGGTTTCCACCTATTTGTTCATGCCACTTTCTAAGTCATTCTTGTCACGATACCACTGTGGTTAAACCTTGTTTAACAACCAATGTCTCAATGCCAATCTTGTCTCTATTGTCAATGTCACCTTTGTTTACTATAATCAAGATCCAAGTCTCACATTCATACAATCTTTAAGGTTCTACTATACATGTCCATTATGGTTCCATCATTCTCTATGTTCAACTACGTTAGAAGCATATAAATGAAGTCAAACCAAGGTTCACATATAAACTACCCTATCATGCATGAATGATACTATACAAAGATATGCTCAACAAAGGCGAAATAGACATAAAGGGGAATCCGATGATTCTGGCATGCACCCCGACCTCAAATAGTGTAGAAGGGTTGTAGTTCGACTCTCGTGATTTTAGGATGCCTCTCCCGCAACCTATACCCAAAATAGTGCCGAATTAGGCCCTATACACAAGATCTCTTACTTAACCTTTTCGTAACGTCAAACGGAGTTGTCCCATGCGTCGGGGATACCCCTAATTAGGTTTCCAAGAGGTCAATTTATCTCGAAAACATCCGGAGGCAAAAGCCCCAAAATCCATGCCCTAACAATGCCATAATGGAATTTCTCCTAGATTGATCTCAATCTTAAGCAAAAGCTAGCTTAGATTCAACTAGGAAGCATTCTAATACCATTTCCAAGTCTTTCCAAACATCCCTAGGGCATCTACTATGAACCCTAGCTAACCACCATTAAAGCACATGAAGCTCACATGGGTTTCATGGTGTTCATGGCCCTGAAGGGTTTCCAAAGCCTCTAAGAAGCTCAAAACTCCAAAACTTAGGGTTAAAATCCTAACCCTGGAGCTATTCTTGCACAAAACTCACCTTGGCCACGAGCTCACCCAAGTCCACCTTGTTGCAGAGCCTTAAGATCCTCCCAAGCCACTAAAATCTCACTCCAAAGCTTCTTCTCAACCTTCTCCTTGCTCTAGGGTGTGATTTCTTGAGAGAGAAAGAGAGGAATGAGAGAGGAAGAGATTTAGGGCTGTTGGCTATGAAGGGGAGAAGTGTTGGGGTATTAACGTGTTGTGACATTTGCAGCTAAGCCCCCCAAAACATATAATTTACAGCAGCCCTCAATGTTGCTGCCAGACCAAAGTGTACCGGTATACGGGATTTGTACCAGTACAACTCTGCTCAGAGGCCAAACCCGAGAGCAACTCTCTCGGTTACGTGGGATTTGTACCGGTATATTTTCAAAGTGTACCGGTACACTTCCAATTTTTCTTAAACCCGAGGGCTGATTCTTCTCGAGTTGCAGGGCTGTACCGGTGACAACTCGCTGGTTATACCGGCACACTTTGCCGAGAAAGCTGTTTTAGCTCCAATTCGACTCTACTTCGCGCCGGTCGATGCTAAAACCTTCCTAACACCTCTTAAACTCATTTTTAGCCCTTCCCATTGTTGGAATGCTAATGGAACTTGTCCATCCATTTCTCTCGACAACTTTAACCAATTTGGGTAAAGTTCGATAATTTCTTTCGGGTTTCAATATGTTACATTCTCCACCCCTTAAATTAGTTTCGTCCGCGAAACTAACTTAATTGCAATTTAAAACTCATACCTCACTTCAGCTCTTCGAAGAGATGAGGATGACGCTCTCTCATCACGTCCTCAAGCTCCAAAGTTTCTTCCCGATCGTCGTGTTCACTCCAATGAACCTTAACATACGGAATTCTACGATTCCGTAGTTTTCGCACTTCCCGATCAACAATGTACGCCGGGAACTCCTCGTAAGTCATATCCTCTTGAAGCTCTATTGTAAGTTTTGAGGAGCCCAAGGATCTATCTAGATTGTATCTAACACCTAGAGGGATGTGAATAGGTGTAACGGCCAAAAACCACAAATCTCGATACAATAAAAGTAAATGCGGAAAATAAAAATCACACCGAAATTTACGTGGGAAAACTCCAAGTTGGAGTAAAAAACCCACATGACAAACACGCGAAAAAATAGTTCACTAAGAGAAAATATTGCAAGGTGATTACCGACTCCATGGACTCGACCTAACCTCTTACGAATCTCACGCAATCCTCTGGGTTGTCCACGCCCTCACGTTCGAATCCACGAACGTCACGTTCTGAATCCACGAAACGCCTCCACTCTGAATCCACGAAGCTCACGATCCGAATCCACGTACTGCTGTCAATCACGCCGAATCCACGACGCCATCCATAAAAACATCACGCTATGGTGATCCTTTGCTTAGAGTGTTGTAGAAAACGAGAGAAGAAAACTCCAAGCGAAGCATAGATCAAATCGACATATTGATATCAAATTACAATCTCTCGATTTGACCTAAAAGAGGCTATTTTATAGAAAATAGGTTTTGGACGAAATCCTAGCCTCTAGGGTTTCTCAAACATGTATTCTCATGATGCTTGATGTGTTAGAGAACCCCAATAGCTTATTTATAGACTTTAGAATCAACTTGACTCTAATTAGAAAGTTTTCGGAATTTTTTACATTGTGTACCGGTACACTTTTAAGCTGTTACCGGTTACACGATGACGGAAGATAAAACCTGCGAAACAGTGTAACCGGTGACATGTCGCTGGTTGTACCGGAACACAATTTGTACCGGTACACTTCCAATGTTGTACCGATACACTTTGCATAAATTTAATTTTTTCACAATTTCGAGTTTCGCAAAGTTCCGACGCACTTTCTAATCCAGTAAACTTTGAGTTTATGATTCTAATGCCTACAACTAAGTATGAATCACCATACCATGAATTACAAACTTGCCTGAGCATCGTGATTCACGTCGTGAGTTATTTTCTGATTTCTTTGAAATCTTGGATTCTTCGATCTTCGACATTACGCACCGATCCTTCAAGACTCCGACTCAATCCACGAAACTTGCCAACACACAAGACTTAACAATCTCCCCCTTTGACAATTTCGTGACAAAACTCACAAACTCAAAAGTTACATCTTAAACAAAAACGAAGTTCAATGTTATCACCAAAACATCGAATCCCTCGCATGTAGTCCAAATACAACTTGAAATCCAAAGTTACACAGAAACTCCTAAAACAGACTCTATGACTTAGACGCAACTAGGAGTCTTGAAGTCTTGATTTCCTGCAAAAACAGATTAACCAAAATGATATAGAAAGTTGAGACTATTGGACATTCTTACATTCAATTCATTGTTCTCATTGTTCTTGATCACTTATCCCCCTTTGTTCTTGTCTCCCTTGAAATTTCATTCATTTTCCCCCTTTGCTTCGATCAACACCTGTTCATCTATGCTCTCCCCCTTTTTGTCAAAAATTGCCAAAAATGAAGCATATAGAGAGAAAGCATACAAGAACGCATAAGAGTAGTCATATCATAGTTACAGGCCTAAAGCAAATGCAACAACAAGCAAAGCAAAGTAAAGCAACCTAAACATAGACCTAGGAGAGAAAAGAGAAAAACACAAATACTAAAGCTCGAAAGATAAAATCACTCCGTGTCCTCCTCCTCATCATCATCATCATCGTCTCCTGCTCCAGCTCCAGATTCCCCACTGGATGGTGGAATGAGTGGATGTCTCGACGTAAACCTCGTGTAAGTGGTGTAGGTAGGCTGAGTAAGAAATACGTCGTCATGCCTACAGCCTAGCTTCTCCAAAATCCTTTTTATTCCTACCTCCACCTTCTTAGTAAGATCTGCCACCTTTTTCTTTAAAGAGCGCACCTCATAGTGAAGTGATTCTACAGTAATCACTCCCCCTGAACTGGAAGATTCCTCACGCTCTACTCGAGGTGGAGGTGCTGAACTAGAAGCTCCTCTGGATGATCCCTTAGTTTGCTGGAATGTCTTCAGTGTGCTGACTTACTTGGCCCAAGTTACTGCATCAATCGGTCCAAGTCCAGTGTCGTACTTTTCACACGAGACATCTACTCCGTTCTCCTGCAAAATCCGAGTGATTAATAACGGAAAAGGAAGTAGATCCCGTCGTACCGAAGACTGTATCACATGCACCATTTGTTGCCACATAAGGAACGGAATATTGATATTCAATCCATCTGCTTGCTCCGGGTGACCAAGAAGATATAGAAGTACCAGGCGATCCCAACGAATCCGCTTTGTCCCAATTGTTGGTTGAACATTATAGCACATTACCAAGGATAAAAGATGATATTCAGGTCTCAAATCCTTCGACTCCACATATGCGTGATTCGTCCTTACACCATCCCTGCAGATAGCTCGAACAACAGTCTCCCAATGCGACGAAGACTGATAAATCCCTATAGTATAATGAAGCCCTGTGGTATCAACGTGCATTCCCAAAAGCTCTCCAATAGTGTGAGGAATGACTACAACCTTCTACTGCCGTACATAGGTCTCAAATAAATAAGTCCCTGTCTCTTCATCCTCAGCAAGCACCCTCCCGTTCATGTAGAACTCCCACATGAGTTCCACACAAAAAAGGAGCACGAGCAGGAACCCGTCCAACGGGCTCTATCGGTACCCTCTGAAGCAAGCGTCCAAATTTCGGAACCTCGATGAGTTCAATGAAGTTAACATATCGCCCCGCTATGCATGATCTGCTCGAAAACGTCCGCCGCCGCTCTGGTAGAACATCCACGGCTTGTTTTGAGCGAGTCTCTCTTGCACGAGAGCCACCTCCGCGCGAGGATTCTCCAGCTATGCCTTTGCCCTTGTCAGGACGAGCAATAGGTTCTTCAGCCTCCTCCAGGGAGCTCGCCTGATAATCCGAATTAGAACCCGGTGACTCGCCTGCAGTACGAGTCCTCTTAGAAGCCCCTCGACGGCCTCTACCACCACCTCGACCACGTCCAGCGGCCATCAGCACCAAAATCAGTAACACGAGCGAAAATACCATTTTTCCTATACAAAAAGTAACCTTGCATGAACAAAATCTTGAAAGAATCTGTAAAAATAGCGAAAAAATTTCTAATAATATTAGAATGCAAACTAACGCTATTTCTAACTAAATCATGCAAAAGTTTTCATCAAAAATGATATTTTATCAAAAATCCCGAAATTCCATGTATATAGAGGTACAGATCAAAGATCAGCAAAAAATACAGCGTTATAACCTGATCTAAGTGTTCTAGAAGCAAGATTATATGTCCAAATACTGATTCACAGCAAAAAATTGCATCAAATACGCATCAAAATACAGATCATGCTTCAACTTGGACTATTTCGAAAAATATGCAAAAACGGGATGAAATGATTAAATCCCAACAAAAAACTTACAGATCTAGGGGGAAACGACTTGGATCTGGAGGAGGAAGGCACTAGGGATTTTTAGAGAGAAAGATGAGAGGTTTTGATTAAGGGATGAGTGAAAAATAAAACCTGTAACCGGTTATAAAAAACGCGGCACAGTGATTTGTACCGGTACATGGTATTTTGTACCGGTACACTTTCCTAGATTTCGAAAATTTTAAATTTTTTCATCAAAAATCTTTCAAAATTAAATTAATTTCATAAAAATTAAAAGTTGTACTCCAAAAATCATTATGATGAAGATAAAATATTATAGGATTTCAAAATATATCGAAACATCAAGATTAGGAAATAAAAAAAAATCTAAAGATTCAAAACCATCAAGATGTAAGCTGATGAAAAATGATTTTTAAAAATTCAACAAAATTGACCTCAATTTGTCGCAAATCGTTTAAAATAGATATTTAACTAATATGGCACCGGGGGTGGCTCTTTGAGCATCTTTTTATCCTATCACCTTATAACTCCGAAAATTCAAAAATATTCATTTTTTTCTCCTTTTCGGCTTTTCAATTAAATTTCATGTTGTAGCTTCACACACTTACCGGACGACCGGGGTGGTAGCTCTTTCCTACATGTGGTGATAGTTTTCACACTCCTTTTAGGACGTAACTCTTTCCACATCTTTTAAACATAGGAGTATCTCTTTCCTCTCCCTTTTTTTTTTTTAAATAATTCAAACTCCACCTAAATTAGACGATCTCACAATTGAAAGTAATTTTGACAAAATTTTAGTCGATTAGTGAATATCCATCCATCATATTCAAACACATAGCCAAGATGAATTAATCACCAAAAGATCAAAATTGATTTTAATATTTTGATGAATATATGTATTAAGAATTCATATAATCAATTATCGTCAAAATAATAAAAAGTGGAGTAAAACTGATAATTAATATGATTACCTTTCCTCAAATCAATTTTAAAAATAAATTTCACACACGAAAATCATCATGTAATGCAATGAAAAAAAATATGCAACAAGCACCAAACAAAGCATTACATAATCAATCAAAACAAACTTAAGACAAAGAACTAGGAAAGATATCACCTTTCCGGATCCATACTTGTCGGATAGTAGGTTGGCTTGACTTGTCGACGTTTGGTACGGTTTACTTTGATTTTTGATCCACCGTAGATTGCTTCGCTGTAAGTGACTTCGATTGAACTACCGGTGAGATTTAGAATTCCGGTTTGCATGAACTTGGCGTTGACGTTGTGCGCTACAAATCCGATTCCCTTGAGGTGCTCGATTCAATTGATTTTTATTTGAATTCTGTGGGGGAAGTCGAGTAGTAGATGATGCCGAATGAGGTTTAGAGAATACCAATTGACATTTCAAATCCTTGTTTGGACAACTCTTTTTGATATGTCCTTTGATGCCACATTTATGACACACCTTCTCTTTCGAAGTTGTTGAGACTTTATGTATTACTTCTTGATCCTTCTCAACATACGTTCTCTTGTATCCGAGGCCTAACTTGCTCATTTGACCCAATCCAAGCATATGGTCCAATTTCTTCGATCCCGAAGAAAATTTTTGAATATCGGATTGGAGTTGGCGAACTTGATCGGTCAAGGATTGATTGGATGTAAACGTTTCCTTAAATTTTTGCTCCAAAAATCCAATCTTATCCTTATATGATTTGATTATTGAATCCGCTTCATCTAGCTTCTCTTGGAGGATTGAATTATTTTTCAAATTTGATTCCTTTTCCTCCTCAAGAGCTTTATTTATTGTCTTCAAGTTGTTGTTTTCCTCTTCGAGATCCAACAAACGACGCCTCAACTTCTTATAAAGTTTTGTCATCTTCTTTGAGTCAATAAGGAGTTGATTATATGCTTCCGTTATATCCTCGTCGTTTGATTCTTCCTCACTTTCGCCGTTGTCGCTCGAAGACCCATGCAAGGAAGAAACATTGGAATTAGAAATAATAGAAGATAAGCAAACAACAATAGACGAAGGCAAAGAAGTGTTAGTAAACAAAGCAAGTTCATTCTTTCCTTCGTCACTTAAACTTGATTCACTAGAAGTTGAATCATCCCAAGTCTTTGCTTGCAAAGCCTTTTGTCTATATGTTTTCTTTGACGGACAATCCGTCGCAATGTGGCCGTAGTCTTTGCATTTGTAGCATTAGATTTCCCCTTCAAATTCATCTTTTTATTTTGAAGACTTTGCAAGTTTCTTATCTTTAGATTTAGAAGATGAAGATGATTTAGAAAAAGATTGTTGTTTAGACGATGAAGCCTTGTCCGATTTATTCTTCTTTTGGAAATTCCGACGAAACTTCTTCGTTAAGAGCACCAATTGATGTTCGAATTCAGCAAGCGAAACATCTCCGTTAGAATCCGAATCGTCATCTTCTTTCTTTGTCGATTTGAGTGCAATTCCTGTACTTTTAGAAGAAGACTTGGAAAAAGATTGGTTAGTAGGAAAAGTCATCTCATAAGTTTGCAAAGCACCTACTAACTCTTCGACTTTCATCTCGTCCGGATGCTTTACGGTTTCGATCGCGGCAACTTTTGACCGAAAGCGTTCCGGAAGAGTGCGAAGGACCTTTCTAACAACTTTAGCATCCGGAATTTTCTCTCCCAAGTTCGCACATGTATTAACAACATCTTGTAAACGCGTATAGTACTCGGTAAAGGTCTCGTTCTCTTCCATAAAAATCGAGTCAAATTTGCTTGTCAATATTTGTAATTTTTGGACCTTTACTTAGCTAGTTCCTTCATGTGTAACTTGTAGAGTACCCCAAATCTCTTTGGCGGTACTACACGCCGAAACACGAGTAAACTCCGTTTGAGACAATGCATTAAATAAAACGTTTATACCCTTGCTGTTAAACGAAGATGACTCGTTCTCATCTTTGGTCCACTTGTTCCGTGGTTTAGGAATGGTAGCATTATCGACAACTTCGGTCGGATGTTTCCATCCAAATTCGATTGCTTGCCAAACCCGCTAATCGATTGCAATTAGAAAAGCTCTCATGCGAACTTTCTAATAGGCATAATTCGTGCCATGGAAGAGCGATGGTCGATTAATGTTACCGCCTTCGGCCATTAGATATCAATTTATCTAGATCCGACTCTGATACCAATTGTAAATTTTGAGGAGCCCAAGGATCTATCTAAATTGTATCTAACACCTAGAGGGGGGTGAATAGGTGTAACGGCAAAAAACCACAAATGTCGATGCAATAAAAGTAAATACGAAAAATAAAAATCACACCGAGATTTACGTAGGAAAACTCCAACTTGGAGTAAAAAACCCACGCGACCAACATGCGAAAAAATAATTCACTAAGAGAAAAGATTACAAGGTGATTACCGACTCCACGGACTCGACCTCTCTTAACCTCTTACGAATCTCGCGCAATCCTCCGGGTTATCCACGCCCTCACGTTCGAATCCACGAACGCCACGTTCCAAATCCACGAAACGCCTCCAGTCCGAATCCATGAAGCTCACGATCCGAATCCACGAACCGCCGTCAATCACGCCGAATCCACGACGCCATCCATAAAAACATCATGCTATGGTGATCCTTCGCTTAGAGTGTTGTAGAAAAAGAGAGAAGAAAACTCCAAGCGATGCATAGATCAAATCGACATATTGATATCAAATTACAATCTCTCGATTTGACCTAAAAGAGGATATTTTGTAGAAAATAGGTTTTGGACGAAATCCTAGCCTCTAGGGTTTCTCAAATATGTATTCTCATGATGCTTGATGTGTTAGAGAACCCCAATAGTTTATTTATAGACTTTAGAATCAACTTGACTCGAATTAGAAAGTTTTCAGAATTTTTTATATTGTGTACCGGTACACTTTTAAGCTGTTACCGTTTACACGATGACGGAAGATAAAACCTGCGAAACAGTGTAACCGGACATGTCGCTGGTTGTACCGGAACACAATTTGTACCGATACACTTCTAATGTTGTACCGGTACAATTTGCTGATCCCGATGAGTTTTGGTCCGTAGATTTTGGGTTGTTATGTCTTCCCTCGTCTAATCCGAGTGGAATCGCAGTTCTATTCTCCCCACCTTTCAGAAGTTGATCTGTCCAGATTCAAGGAAATGTAATTGACCAGTACTCAAGGGTGATATTGCAGAGGTGGAGTAATATCCGAATTCAATTTCGGTGGGTACGTGGTCAAGTATCGGGGACGAAACTTCTTTTAAGGGGGGATGATGTAAGGACTGAGATTTTGTAGTGTAGCTAAACTCTCTGATGGCGATGTTTTTGTGTGTAATTTAATTACATAAGCACTCGTCGAGTTTCTGGAGAAAACGAGTTAGAATGGAGAAGTTACGCGATTAATAGTTTTCACTTAAAGTGAATAGTAACTCCGGTTTTCCGGAGAGGCTGATGAGTAAAGATGGCTTCTTGCGCGTACCGGACTCCGTTCATAACAATCCAATAGCTCGTTTCGATCGGTTCAGCTATTCTGGAACCAATGGCACTGACGGATTTTAGATCTGACGCATGGATTCTGAGAAATCTGAAAATACATGTATTATATGTATTGTTGCGTAGTTTTGATAATTGGAGAATGGATGGATTTCGTCGCAAAACGGCGATCATATCGGGTGAAACGAAATTGTGAGTTCGATGCCCCAATCGTGCTGAACACACTGGCGCAGTCTGTTCGATAATCCGAAGGGTGGATCGGTAGATATCACGCGTTTATCGAGGAACGGTCCAATGGATCATTTACGTATTTCGTGCGAAACCCCTATATTTTATGTATTGAATCACTTGAGATCGAACATTGAGGTGGGTTTGCACGAAATACTCATACTGTGAAGGACCCAGTATGAAAGTTTGAGTCTTCGGGGACTTTTACGCGATTTAGTGACTTGTATTTATAAGCAGCTAGGGTTTTCCAAGCTAACCCTAACCCTAGGCTGCCGCATCTCCCTCAGCTGCGCCCCCTTCACCCTCCACTTGTTAAGGATTTTATAGGTTGGTGGATTTCGTAATGTTGAATGGAGTCTTGAAGAGTTGATTGCGGAAGATTGAAGAAAAGATCTAAATTAAAGGAAAAAGACTCACTCGTAAAGTTCGGCACCTAAGGTATGAAGAAAAGATCATTTGTGATGAAGATATTTGATTAGAATAAGTTCAGAAGGCTCAGATTGCTTTAAAAATACTTTACTGAACTTTTCTGTGTTCAGGGACCGGTCCCTGAGGTCAAGAGACCGGTTCCCCTAAGGTTCTCACTGCGTGAACATTGATGCAACCGGTCCCCTGAGATGAGAGACCGGTTCCCGAACCTTGGTATTTCTGTTGCGCAGCGAGGGACCGGTCTCAAGCTTGAGAGACCGGTTCCCGAACGTTGTGATTTTGGTCACGCAGTGAGGGACCGGTTCCTCACTTGAGAGACCGGTCTCTCAAGAATCATTCGGTATGTTAAAGGATACAACCGAGTTGCCTCTGGTATCTCCTATGGGAAACGAATCTCTTGATTCTAATCGCTACTCAGGATCTGACTGGGCAGCTCCAGCAGATGATCGGAAAAGTACTAGTGGACGCTTGTTTTTTATCATTGGCCTCCACTGTTTGGTTCGCTTGGCACCACCAGTAAAGAAACAATGTATTGCAACTTTACCTAAACTGCAGAAGCGAATACATGCGGCAGGAAGTTGCTCTAAAGACTCAAATTGATCTGTGATGAAGAGCTTACTAGCGACATCGTATACTCTTCCATTACTCTTACCATTCTGTGTGAACAAACACAAGTGCAATTAATATTTTTAAAACCCTGGTTTTTAAGCATTCTCGAACAAAACATATTGAACTAAAGATATCACTTTTAAGAGAACTGGTTGAATCAAACTTTTACAACTTGAATATATTTCCAACTGATAAATCAACCTGCAGATATTTAACCAAAAACCTTTGGATAAGAACTTTTATTCGTTTTCTGCATTTAAGAAAGGCAATTGATATGAATCCTTCAATCTAGATATATTCTATTGAGCCATAGATTTCATGTGCCGGTTGCATTTTTACTGCATGATTTCGGGTGTTTGAGATTTGAATTTGTGAATAATGTTGCTGTTGTTGGGAGATATATTGGTCTGTGACTTGATTATTCTTATATTAATTTTTGATTGATCACTGTCGGGGTTAAGTTCTCCATGCATATTTTTGATACGATTCAAATCATTGAACTTCTATTAGCCATAAGTTGAATCAAATTCAACGACCTCATACTTCAAAATTTGATATGTTGCATTTGTTTTTTTGGATTATTAGTTTGAATGGAATAAATCTTGTCTCGTTTTTGAAATTGCGATAATATTTTGGACTTGAGGTTTGCAATACTAATTTAGCGGGGAGTCTTTACTCGATTTTGAGCTATGAAAATTTCTGGAAAATTCAAGATGTGAAAGAGTTACATCCCGCTGGAGTGTGAAAACTACCACCACAAACTGGAGGAAAGAGCTACCCACCTCGTCCGTTCCGGTCAGTGTGTGTGCTAACATGTGATGTAAAGTATCTATGTATAGACAATAAGGTAGAAGTAAATTTTCATAAAGAAAATGTAAAAATATATGCTCAAAGAGCTATACATTTTTAGGCTGATCTGATGAAGGTGATATGTCAAAGTGAAGAGTGCTCAAAGAGCCACTCCTGTCTCGAATATTGTGGCATAACTCAATTTGAGACATATTATGTTATTTCACAATTCGGATAATTATTATTCATTTTCTTTAACAAAATACTGATGGTAAAATGTATCAATATAGTTCCTAGATCTTGGGCAATGTATGTTGGAATTCTTTTTTATATGATATCAAGATGATTTTCATTGATTTTCGGGTAACAATTTTGTAAATTTGAATATTCTCTGGATTGATTTTTCAAAATTTATTTTATGAAATTTTATTGAATTTTTGGCTGAAATTGGATTATTATTTGAATGTTTGAACATTGCTGACATATCTTCCTAATTTTTCTGGAATTTTCGGGCCCTCAATTTAAAATTTTTAAAAAATTCCAGGCTCTAACCGTCCCAGCTCTGAGACCGGTCCCCATCCGCCGAACCCGTAAAGGCTTTATCGCAGTCGATCTGTTTTTTGAGCGCGTCTTCTTTTCTCCTGCTTTCTCTCTTGGACTTCTCTGTCTACATGGATCGAGCGGTTTCCTCTGTTTCTCCTTGGATTGCATCGATTGAAGGTGATGATTTCGGATTTTGTTCTATTTGTATCATATACTCCGAAAATCGTGTTTCGTATTCGTTTTTTGATGCTTCGTTCTAGAGATTCTTGGCTAAAGATGCATCATATTATGCCTTCGAATCTTGTTGATTAGAGTACTTTGTTTCTCATATTTCTAAATTATTTCTTTATTTTTGGCGTTTTGTCAGTTTTCTCATCAAACCTACGTTTTCAAAGTTTCCCTCGAAAAGATTTGTTTTTGCTGGTTTGCTTGCATGATTAGCTTCATGTTCTTATGATTAATGAGGCCCTAACGATTATCTACGTATTATATATCAATTTGCGTTTTTTTTTTTGAATTAAAAAAAAATTATTAAGTCGTTTTAATGTTTCCATATGTAAATATTTTTTAATGTTTAACAGGGGATTCTTCAATAATGTATCATTGTTTACTTGTGCTTAGTGTCATGCATGTGCCGGGGGATGGTCGTGGAAGCGAAACGAACAGCGCTCCAAAAGCTAAAGCGGACACCGATTGAGTATCATCCGCCGGAAGATAAAGAGCGAAATATCTCCAGGCGACCGAACCCTGAGCGAGGACGAGCCGGATTTGGAGGGCTTTTGTTCCCATCTAGAGAGGTATTAGCTAAGGATAAGGTACAGGAAAGTAAGGGAAGGAAGGGGAGGGAGAAAAAGCCGTGATAAAGAAGAAGGCGACTGAACCAGTCCCAGGTCGTACGCAACAAAATTCGGAGGTGTTGAAATTGGAGAACCCAGTTCTGGCACACGATCAGCAATCTGCAGATATTCCCTCCTGCTCAGCGCGTTCCATGTACTCGTCGACAAGACATAATTAATTGAAGTGAAACGCGATGTTGGCTATTGCCAGTATCATTAGCCTGTGTGCCGGAATTTAGAATTTATTTGAAAAAGGATAATCTTCAATAAAGATTTGTGATTTCCGGAACAAATGGATTTCTGTTTAGAGCTGATCAGAAGAAGTCTAATTGAGAGCAGGTCACTTGATGAATTCAGATGTGGCGCCTGTAGTTTTTCACTAGCTTCTGTACGTGTGTTGAGTTATCCATCACTCCTCGATACGCATACGCGTCGGTGCTAGTAGGAAGACTAAGACTGAAGAGTGGAGTATCTACAAAGCGGGTTTCGACTCACTTCGCGATTGGAATCGTGTAGTGAACACAAATTTCATGCCGTTACTGAGTCAAACGGCATTATGGTATGTCAAAGATTTCAAAATGGAGTACCGTTTTAATAACTCGTGTTGCTACAAACATTCTGCCTCTCGCAACGACAAAGATTTATGAGATGGGATCGTATTCTTATAATGGTATCCTCTTGGGAAGGTCGAGATATTGTAAAGTGCAGAAAAATATTAACATGAATATTGCTCATTCTGATCTGGCGGAGGATGCAAAAGACACAAAAACTTCTGGACAAAATGAAAGGCTTGCCATTTCCATTGATCAATCATGAGGAATTCTGCGACTTCATGATGTGGAGTCCGGTACATATTATTCTACGCTGGTTCACGTTATCCAGAATTGAGCAGCCCAGTTTGGTCGGATAAATGAAGAGGACATTTGTGATCCTCGTGCAGGCTTCGTACACCGTCTCAGCGTGCTTCTTCCCCTCTGCTGCTCACCTCCTGCTAACTGGCTACTTCTTCAACGGTCCTTCCTATGACATTGTCCGAGGAAGATAATCTTCAGTTTCGCTCTGTGTATCCGTGAGCAACAACAGTCTATCTGAGAGAGCCCTTCAGAAATTGTCTCCGGAGCAAGCTGCCCGATTCGGCAAGATGTGAGCAAGAATGAAGCGGCTTATTATGAATATGATTTTTGACAAGTTAGGGTGTTGGCCGAGCAGATTTACCTCCAGGGGATGCGTCTGATTAGGAGTGTGCCGGGTTCCTTCTTTGTCATTTTGGCGCTTTCGACGAAAAAGGCGGGAGTGTGGATAGTGGTTGATGGTGGTGGTTTTTGATGTCTCTGAATGAGTATGATGCATGCATTTAAGCTAGATGAGTGCATTTTTGCTTAGTATTTACTGCATCTTAGCTTGAGCTTTGGCTTAGTTATGTTAGTTTGTGTAAATTGACTTGTTGCTTGACATTTGTGCTTGAACTAGAACTCTTTGACGTTGCTGAACTATGACCTTGATACTTGATTTGAGTTTTCTTTTGATAAGTTTACTTGAATCTTGATTATGTTTTTAAGAATGTTTTTGCAGTAAATAGATTCAAGACTTCAAGACATCCATGTCTAAGTATAAAGTTTGTATGTAAGGTTGTAAAGTATAATTTCCTTTTATGGATCGATCATGCAAGGATATTATCGTTTGGTGCATTGCGATGATCTTCTTTTTATTATTTCATAGTGTGTACGAACTTTGTAATATATTGTTGTCACAAATCGCAAAGGGGAGATTGTAAGATTTAATAGTTGGAATTACTTCTTTGAACAAAATCTTCGGAGGACTTGTTGTTTTTGGGGACGGTCGATCGTCAAAAATTGTTGGAAAAGGAACAGTGACTATCTCAGATGGCCCTACGTTGAACGATGTTTTTTATGTTGATGGACTCAAATCTAATCTCGTAAGCATAAGCCAACTGTGTGATGATGGGTATTCTGTGAATTTTTCTGATAAAGAATGCCATGTGACTCGTGATGACAATCTGTTCTTAAAGGACATTAGATCTCAGAATAATTATTATGTAGTTCCTAGTTCTTCCACTGAACATTGTAACCTAGCGTCATTAGAAACTGAAACTTTATGGCATGAACGACTAGGTCACATAAACTTTAAGGAGCTATCAAAGATAACCAAGAAGGAGGTAGTTAGAGGTGTACGTAAGATTGATTTTAAAGAGAACACTGTGTGTGGGGGTTGCCAATTGGGGAAACAAACTAGATCCACACATAAGAACTTGAACCACTTAGGGACAACTAAGCCTTTAGAATTACTTCACATGGACTTGATGGGACCATCTAGGATTCAAAGTTTGGGTGGAAAACGTTATATCTTGCTTATTGTTGATGATTTTACTCACTTTGTATGGAGTGCCTTCTTACGAGAAAAAGCTGATACTTTTAATTCTTTTTCTGAAATCTGTCTTCGTCTTATGACTGAATGAAATGATAAAATTGTACGTATTCGAAGCGATCAAGGGGGAGAATTCATAAATTCTAAATTTGTTGATTTCTGTGTTTCAAATGGTATAAAACATGAATTCTCGCCCCCTATACACCCCAACAAAACGGAGTGGTTGAAGGCAAGAATCGGGTTGTACAGGAGATGGCTCGTGTTATGCTTCATAGTAAGAAAATTGCCTTACATTTTTGGGCTGAGGCAGTGAACACGGCTGTCTATGTTATCAACCGGATTTATGTGCGCCCGGGTACCTTGAATACTCCGTATGAACTTTGGGTTGGTAGGAAACCTAATATTAAATACTTTCGTGTCTTCGGGAGTAAATGTTTTATCCTTCGGGATCGTGAAAATCTTGGAAAATTTGACTCTCGAAGCGACGAAGGGATCTTTCTTGGTTATTCTACTACAAGTCGTGCTTATCGTGCGTACAATTTACGATCTAAGACGGTGATAGAATCTATCAATATAAAAGTAGATGAAGCTTCTTCTGTAAGCTCTTCTGTGAATGGTTTTTCTACTTCTGTGGTGAATGATGATGATAATGATTCTCCGTTTGTCTTGCCTGTGAATGATGATGTTTCTACACTTGATAATTCCATTGCATCTTCTGAAAATATTGCATCAAATGATTCATATGAGCCACAAAACACCACATCTGAAATCCCCAGCATATCATCTGAGACTACACCCCTCACAGAGTCAAGAGATCATCCTTTATCAAATGTGATTGGAGATCCTAATATTGGTGTGCGAACAAGAAGCCAACTACAATGTGAATTTGCATGCTATGTATCTTTGATTGAGCCAAGGAATATTGACGAAGCTTTACGTGATGAATATTGGATAAATGCAATGCAAGAAGAACTTGGTCAGTTCGTTCGCAATGATGTATGGGAATTAGTGTCTCGTCCTGAGAAACAACATATCATAGGTACCAAATGGATCTTTAAGAATAAGAAAAATGAGGATTGTACTATTGTGCGGAACAAAGCGAGACTTGTGGCTCAGGGGTACTCACAAATTGAGGGTATAGACTTTGATGAAACCTTTGCCCCGGTTGCCTGTCTTGAATCTATTCGTATCTTGTTTGCGATTGCTTGCCATTTTAAAATCACACTTTTTCAAATGGATGTTAAAAGTGCGTTTCTAAATGGATTTTTGAAAGAGGAAGTCTATGTTGAACAACCGAAAGGTTTTATAGATTCAAAATTTCCAAATCACGTTTTTCGACTGAAAAAGACACTTTATGGACTAAAACAAGCTCTGCGAGCATGGTACGAACGCTTAACAAAATATCTTTTGGAAAAGGGCTATAACCGAGGGGGAGCAGATAGAACTCTCTTTGTAAAACACTTGAAGGATAATTTCATTGTGGCACAAATCTATGTGGATGACATAATTTTTGGGGCTACTAAAGATAAGGATGCCGCTGATTTTGCAAAGTTAATGACCAGCGAGTTTGAGATGTCGATGATGGGGGAGCTTAATTATTTCCTTGGACTTCAAGTTAAACAATCAAAAGATGGAATTCATTTGTCTCAGACCAAGTATGCAAAGGAACTGGTTAAGAAATTTGGATTGGACAATGCAAAGGATTTTGACACTCCAATGGGTACAAGCAACAAAGGACTGGGATTGAATTCAGAAGGTCAGAGTGTGGATGAGAAACAATACAGAAGCATGATTGGTAGCCTTTTGTATCTGACTGCGAGCAGACCTGACATTGCGTTTAGTGTTGGAATATGTGCTCGTTATCAGGCTAATCCTAAGGAAGTACATCTGAAAGCAGTTAAAAGGATTATTCGGTATGTTAAAGGAACAACCGAGTATGGACTATGGTATCCTATGGGAACGTCTCTTGACCTAATCGGCTACTCGGATGCTGACTGGGCAGGCTCCGCAGATGATCGGAAAAGTACTAGTGGAGCTTGTTTTTACATTGGCCACTGTTTGGTTGCTTGGCACAGTAAGAAACAAAATTGTATTGCACTTTCCACTGCAGAAGCTGAATACATTGCGGCAGGAAGTTGCTCTACTCAATTGATCTGGATGAAGAGCTTACTAAGCGACTATCGGATCTCTTCCACTACTCTTACCATTCTGTGTGACAACACAAGTGCAATTAATATTTTTAAAACCCTGTTTTACATTCTCGAACAAAACATATTGAACTAAGATATCACTTTTTAAGAGAACTGGTTGAATCAAACGTTTTACAACTTGAATACATTTCAACTGAAAATCAACTTGCAGATATTCTAACCAAACCTTTGGATCAAAAGCGTTTTCTGCATTTAAGAAAGGCAATTGATATGAATCCTTCAATCTAGATATATTCTATTGAGCCATAGATCATGTGCGTGTTGCATTTTTACTTGCATGATTTTCGGTGTTTGAGATTGAATTTCGTGAATAATGTTGCTGTTTTGGGAGATGAATTGGTCTGTGACTTGAATTATTTTATATTTAATTTTTGATTGATCACTGTCGGGGTTATTCTCCATTGGCATATTTTTGAACGATCAAATCATTGAAACTCTATTTAGCATATTGAATCAAATTCAACACCTCATACTTCAAACTTTGAATGTTGCAATTGTTTGTTTGATTATTAGTTTTGAGATGAATAAATCTTTCTCTGTTTTTGAAATTGCGATAATATTTTTGACTTGAGGGTTGCACTAATTTAGGGGGAGTCTTTCCGATTTTAGCTATGAAAATTTCTGAAATTCAAGATGTGGAAAGAGTTACATCCCTGCTGGGAGTGTGAAAACTACCACCACATGGAGGAAAGAGCTACCACCCCGGTCGTCCGGTCAGTGTGTGTAGCTACCACATGTTGATTAAAGTATCTATGTAAGACAAAAGGAAAGTACCTTTCAGAAAGAAAAAATGTAAAAATAATATGCTCAAAGAGCTATACATTTTGTAGGTGATATAAGGTGGAATGTCAAATGAAAAGATGCTCAAAGAGCCACTCCTGTCTCGAATATTGTGCATAACTCAATTTGAACATATTATGTTAATTTCACAATTCGGATAATTATTTATTCATTTTCTTTAACAAAATATGATGGTAAAATGATACAATAAGTTCCTAGATCTTGCATGATGTGTGGAATTCTATTTTATATGTATCAAGAATTTTCATTGATTTTCGGGTCAACAATTTTGTAAATTTGAATATCTCTGGAATTGATTTTTCAAAATTTATTTATGAAATTTTATTTGAAGTTTTGGGCTGGAAATTGGTTATTTTTGATGTTTGAACATTGTGACATATCTTCTAATTTTTCTGGAATTTTCGGGCCTCAATTTAAAATTTTTAAAAAATTCAGGCTCTGAGACCGGTCCCAGGCTCTGAGACCGGTCCCTCCGCCGAACCCGATAAAGGGCTTATCGCACGATCTGTTTTTTGAGCGCGATCTTTTTTCTCCTGCTTTCCTCCTTGGCACTTCTCTTGTCTACAGATCAGGGTTTCCTCTTGTTTCTCCTTGGATTGCATTGATTTTAGGTATGATTTTCGGATTTTGTTGCATTTGTATCATATACTCCGAAAATGTGTTTCGTTTTCGATTTTTTGATGCTTGTTCTAGAGATCTTGCTGAAAGATGCATATTTATGCTTCGATCTTGTTATTAGAACTGTTGTTTTCATATTTTCTAGTATTTCTTTATTTTTGGAACAAGTTTTGTAGGTTTTTCATCATCAAAACCTAGGTTTTCAAAGTTTTCTTGAAAAGATTTGTTTTTGCTGGTTTTGTTGCATGATTAGTTCATGTTTCTTATGATTATGAGGCTCCTAGGATTATCTAGTATTTATATATCAATTTGCTGATTTTTTTTTTTGGAATTAAAAAAAAAATTATTAAGTGTTTTTATGTTTCATATGTAAATATTTTTATGTTTAACAGGGGATTTCTTCAAAATGTATTCATTGTTACTTGTGCTTGTGGTCCTGATGGCCGGGGGTGGTCGTGGAAGCGAACGACAGCGCTCCAAAGCTAAACGGCCGATTGAGTATCAACCGGAAGATGAAGAGAGCGAATATGCTCCAGGCGACGACTCTGAGGAGGACGAGCCGGATTGGGAGGCTTTTGTTCCCGAGGTATTAGCTAAGGATAAGGATACAGGGAAAGGTAAGGGAAAAGGAAAAGCCGTGGATAAAGGCAAAGGAAAGGCGACTGAACGTCCCGGTCGTCGCAAATCCGGAGGTGTTGAAATTCGAGAACCAGGTTCTGAGCCACCACGTCACAATCTACAGGATGTTCCATTTGCTCGACGGTCAATGTACTCGTCGAAACACTGCATTGGTGAGCGAGATGTTGGGGTTGCCAGTATCCTTAGCTGTGTGCCGGGTTTTCAAGATTTATTTGAACAGGGAAATCTTCATCAGATTTGTGATTTCCCGGAGCAAACCAGTTTTTGTTTGGAGTTGATCAGAGAATTTTATATGAGAGCAGGACACCTGAGTGACTCCGATGGCGGCCCGTATGTATTTAAGACTTCCGTACGTGGTGTTGAGTTATCAATCACTCCTGATACGATAGCGTCTGTGCTAGGAATGGAAGCAAGAACTGAGGGAGCGGAATACCTGCAGGCCGGGTTCGACTCACTTCGCGATTGGAACCGTATCGTGAACACTATTTGTATGCCGTGCACTGAGTCCAATGGAATTATGGTTATGTCCAAAGATTTCAAAATGGAGTATAGGTTTCTGAATTTCCTGGTTTGCTACAATATTTTGCCTCTTGCAAACACGAAGATTCTGAGATGGGATCGTATTCTGTATATGTATCTCTTGGGAAGGTCAGATATTGTAAGTGCAAAAAATATTAACATGAATATTCCATTTCTGATCTGGCGGAGGATGGCAAAAGACATCAAAACTTCTGGACAAAATGAAAGGCTGCCATTTCCATTGATAATCATGAGGATTCTGCGACTTCATGATGTGGATGTCCGGTGTACATCTTATGAGCATAGTTTGGGTCGGATAAATGAAAGGACATTTGTGAAGTCCTCGGTGCAGCTTCGTACACCGTCTCAGCGTGCTTCTTCCCCTCCTGCTGCTCCACCTCCTGCTACTGCTACTTCTTCACGTCCTTCTATGGACATTTCCGAGGAAGATATCTTAGTTTCCTCTGTGTATCGTGAGCAACAACGTCTATCTGAGGAGCTTCAGAAATTGTCTCCGGAGCAAGCTCCGATTCGGAAGGATGTGAGCAAGATGAAGCGCTTATTGAATATGATTTTTGACAAGTTAGGGTGTTGCCGAGCAGATTTACCTCCAGGGGATGCGTCTGATTAGGAGTTGCCGGGTTCCTTCTTTTGTCATTTTGGCGCTTTCTGACAAAAAGGGGGAGGTGGTGATGGTGGTGGTTCTTGATGGTCTTGATGATGATGACGCATGCATTTAGCTTAGATGATGCATTTTGCTTAGTTATGTTATGCATTTAGCTTAGCTTTGCTTAGTTATGTTAGTTGTATAAATTTGACTTGTGCTTGACTTGTGCTTGACTATGAACTTTGACTTGCTGAACTATGACTTGATACTTTATTTGAGTTTGATCTTGATAAGTTTACTTGAATCTTGATTATGTTTTAAGAATGTTTTTGCAGGAATAATTCAAGACTTCAAGACTCCATGTCTAAGTCATAGAGTTTGTATTAAGGTTGTAAAAGTATAAATTTCTTTTATTGGATCGATCATGCAGGAGATTATCGTTTGGTGATTGCGATGATCTTCTTTTTATTATTTATGAGTTGTGTACGAACTTTGTAAATATATTTTGCCACGAAATCGCCAAAGGGGGAGATTGTTAAGGATTTTATAGGTTGGCGGATTTCGTAATGTTGAATGGAGTCTTGAAGAGTTGATTGCAGACGATTGAAGAAAAGATCTAAAGTGAAGGAAAAAGACTCACTCGTAAAGTTCGGCACCTAAGGTATGAAGAAAAGATCATTTGTGATGAAGATATTTGATTAGAATAAGTTCAGAAGGCTTAGATTGCTTTAAAAATACTTTACTGAACTTTTCTGTGTTCAGGGACCGGTCCCTGAGGTCAAGAGACCGGTTCCCCTAAGGTCCTCACTACGTGAACTTTGATGCAACCGGTCCTCTGTGATGAGAGACCGGTTCCCGAACCTTGGTATTTCTGTCACGCAGCGAGGGACCGGTCTCAAGCTTGAGAGACCGGTTCCCGAACGTTGTGATTTTGGTCACACAGTGAGGGACCGGTTCCTCACTTGAGAGATCGGTATCTCACAGACCGGTTTCCTCGAGAAGACCGGTCTCTAAGGACGACACAGGTTTTTAAAAAGGACTTTTTGCAATCCTAGTCTACTTCTAAGTCTTCTAAATATATAAATAAGCTATGTGGGTCATCTAAAAGTTTAAGGCTTTGAATATTTACAGATTCTAAACCCTAGAAACTTGTTTTTTCTGTTTCAATGTTTCGATTCACATAACGAGTTTCTTACAATCAACAATCGGCTTGATTCTTCATTTTTACTCGAGAACTCATACGAGAATCAAGTAGATTTTTGATTAAAGGTGAACCCTCATAGCTTATGGTATTCAAAGGTTAAATCATCACAAATCTTCGATTCTACAAGCTCCGGAAGGAGGTTCGACGCGTGGATCTCGCGTGAAGCCGAGGATTCGGTAGACGCTTCGAGGAGTTGAGGCGTTGACGCTGCGAGCAGTTGCAGCAAGGTCGATTAGTGGATTCCTATCGATCGAGGACCGGCGAAGATCACCATCAACAAGAAATCGGTAAATTGAGTCGTGTATTTTTGTCAAAATCACTTGTACTCAAGTTTTATTAGTGGATTTTCTTCACGTGATCGGTCCCGTGGGTTTTTCACTCCGAATTGGAGTTTTCCCACGTTAAATTCTTGGTGTGCTGTTTTATTTTTCGCTACTTTGTTTTATTTGCATCGAGATTTTCGAGTTTGCCGTTTTTACACCTATTCACCCCCCTCTAGGTGTTACATACCTTTTAGATCCTCGGGATCCATATCTTTCACTACTACCTTCCAGCGCCTCTCCCCGCGCATCCCGGCCGCCGGTGGGTGTTCCCGGCCGCCAGAAAGAGGTTGGTGTTGTCTTTCTCCACCTTTCACTCCACCTCCTCGGCTGTTGACCTCGGGGAGCTACCCTCACGCCTCGGGACCCTCTCCCTCGGCCGTGGCCAACCTCTAGCCACTCCCCCGTCGGTCCCCGCCGCCGCCGCACGTCACCGTCGCTGCCAGGGCACTGCACGGCCAAGCTTCGTCAGCTCGGGCCGAGCCCAAGCCTGTTCCTGACCCGCGTGCTGCCTCCGCCTCTGGGATGGCCATGCCTCTCTCCTTGGACTCCGACGACCCATCGTCGCCGTCGCTGCCGTCCCTGCGGGCCCCCGGTGGCCGCCCTAGCTCCATGCAGCCATCCCGTGCAGAGTTGGGCCAGCCGAGGTGGTCTTGGTCTCCGCGCATCGCCGCCGCCGACGCTCGGTCCCGCCGCCCTCCTCTGACCTCAGGCGACCCACTGCGCGTAGCCGCCGTCCCCACAGGCCACCGACGCCGCCGCTAGCTTCCTGAGGCCGCCCAGACTAGCTCGGGCCAAGGCTGCCCTAGTTCATACCCCTCGCACCGCCGCCGCCTTGGGACACCTGTTTTGCCCTTCTCTGGTCTCCGACGACCCCTCGACGTTGCCCGAAGCTTTCCCAACCGTCGCCGTGGCCGCCGCTACTCCCTATGCCCCAGCCGAGTCCATGCGAGCTCGGGATGCTCCAACACCGCCGCGGCCGCCTCCAGCTGCCGGCCGGCGTGAGCGCTGCCTCCCCTCGGTCGGCCGCACTCGTCAGCCGTCGGCGCCCCAACCGCCGGAGCTCCTGTCAGCAGGAACTGGGCTGAACTCTCCTCGGGTTATCTTGGCTAGGGCATCATGGCCAGCTGCCGCCGCCGCCTCTCGCCGTCGGCCAACGCATGCCTAGGTACCCTTTGACCGGCCTCAGCCTCCCCCTGCCGGCGCGCCCGCCGCCGTGCCGCCGCCGGCCACCCTGTGCTCCACTAAGCTCCGGTAAGCTGTAATTACTGTCCAGCACACTGTTTAGGGTTTTCGATCACCTTTTCGGTGATCCGAAGGCACCCCGCTGATTGTGGAAGTGAGCATGATCATCCTTATTTCGTGCTGAACATCTTGCTCACCTCTGTTGGGCTCAACGGTGCCCCGGTTTGCGCGTTAGAAGCTTTCAATTCGCTGTGCGCGCTGTTTCGCAGATCGTCGTGTCGCTCGTGCGCTTGCTACAGGGGTCAGCAATGCTCCGAAAGGTGAGCACGGCCTCCGGCATGCTGAGACCTATCAGTAGGTGTCTCGGCTTGGCTGAATGACCCCTGGTTTACGCTGTCGGACCATAAAAGCCCAGAAATCACATAAAATAATGTGATTTCATGAAATCAGGAGGGCTTTTATGTAAATGTGTTGTTTGTGGTTGCTATTGGCAGCGTGTGTGGGCAGTGGGTGACCTCTGGACTGATTGTTCATGGCCCCAAGCCTTTGCGGAAATCGAAAAGTGATTTTCGATGCGTTTTTTGGCGAAATCCGCCGACGGAACACATTTTTAGTTCGGAATTCTTCCGACGGTGCTCTGTGATGATTTGTGACATCGCTGAGCCTTATTGGCTGGTCACCCGCATCGTTTCGAGGGTCCGGAAATGACAGGTGAGCGACGGTGGATTTCGGTGTCGAATTGGATACTTCTGGGAACCCGGATCGGAATGATTATCCGACGATAATCGTTTCGGAGTGAGTTAATGTCTTTGCTGCCAAGTCACATGTAGATATGTGTTTAGTGGCAGCGGGTGACTCATGGTAGGAGTCGGTGAGTTCCGGGACAATTCATAGGTCCCTGCGGAGTCCCGATGCGATTTTTGGGACTTCCGGCGAGTTACGGTAGTCGGTTTGGGAAACTGATCTCCGTGGGTTTGTTCGTGGAGTTGTGATTTCAGTGGTTATTAATTATGGGTTAAATACTAACCCGGTGGGCCCTCCGTAGGTCCGGTTGACGTTCTTTCGCAGTCATGAGACAGGCGCGACATTTTTACAGGTGGGTACTTCGATCCGAAGTCGGTACAGTGGTGCACGCTTGGTAATATGCTCTTACCCTTACTCTTTGGTTATTACTACTGCATCGTACATATATTGAGCCTTGCACCCTTGTTTATCCGTTATACTCTACTCGTTGTTTGCATATTTAGTATCCTGAGTAGGAGTAGAGTAGCTTTATCTACATATGATATCTGTTGACCTAGTTGGTTGGTTGTTGCATTCAGTATCATTGTCACGCCCTGCCCCGAAACCACTACCAATTTGGCACGGTTCGGCCGCGGCGGCGGGCCGACGAACGGACAGCACCTCCCCTGTCTGCCCAAGGCTCAACAACAGGAATGTATACAAGATTTACTCAGAAAATTAAATTCTAAGCATACACATTCACAAGGGCACAAACAGTGCCAACAATACAAAGAGCAAGCGATCCACAAGTCAAAACAAGTAAAATAAAGAGAGTGCTTTACTAACTATTACATTAGTTCCAACCTTCTCAGTTAAATCATTTTCTTTAAATAAATACATTTGTCATCCAAAATACATAGCTCTCCAGATCCTCACCTACAATGAATCTCTCTCTCTATATATAGGTGACTAATGCAAAAAGGAAAGCTACTATACTACCACGGTCTCACTGGTCGGGCGCGATGCCCGTACCGCGGTCCTCTCTCTGCAGCCCTGAACCTACCACTGGAAATAGAATGGGGTGAGAATTATCTTCCATAGTTCCCAGTGGGCTCGGCCGCCGACTCTGCAGATCTCCCCACTAGGTCCAAGTGGGCACAAGTAACAACAGATGGATAGATAGATAGATATGTATCTGAAAGCTGTAAATGCAATAGTAGGAAAACTACGCTACTATGCCCATAATCATGAATATGAATGCATGCATCATATAATAAAGGTTTGCTACCATGCTAACAAATTCGATCCATGTTCGAATAACAATGTTCAATGACATTATTTAACCTTTACTCTTTCCATTTACCCAATCTGTGGCGATGCCCTAGGGCTCGCCTATAACTCACCTTTCAATCCCAAAGTGGGGAGAGAGCTCCAAGTGCACCCAAGCCCGAGACCGTCTGCGGACCTCCATGTGGTCCGGACCTCCAAGTGGTCCTAGTCGCGCGACACTCCGGAGTACTCGACGACAATCCCCTCCATGTGGGGATTGGATGGCTACACCTTCCCAAACGCAGACTGTGAGCTAGATCTATCCTCTCCAAGTGAGGATACACTGTCACTAGGGTCAACAACCCAATCCAATCCTCTCCAAGTGAGGATGCTATCAACTAGAGTCAATACCCAATCGAGTCCTCTCCAAGTGAGGTTGCCCTACCACTAGGGTCAATGTCTCAATCGACTCATCAACAACCTCTCCATGTGAGGTTACTTAGGTTTACTAAGTTCTTGTCCACAAGGCATTTTCTAAGGGATCCACCTATCCCTAGGTTCTCAAACCTCTAGTGTTATTTACACTACATTAATGCCACTCGTCATCATTTAACATTTGGATGCCACTCGTTTGTTCTTTAACATTAACAATACTTTCTATGTCATCGACACCCCCATCGAGTTCATCTCTATCTTCAGCATTATAGGATCCACGTTCCGACCCAATCCTCACCTATCTAAGTTACCAAGCGTTTCAAGTACACTAGGTCATCATTTAGAAAGCATAAGGAATGGAGCTACTATGCAATCCTACAATGCAACATGAAGAGATGAGATTAAATGCAATCTAAGACATAGAAAGGAGTTCGAAAGCTTCGGGATGGCACCCCCCACCTTTAATCGATGTAGAGGTTTTGGGAATCTCTCTCGGCGAGCTTTACGAAAAGGCTTTAGCCTTCCTCGCCCGAATCAACACTAGCCCGGCCCGATTTTGCCGAGAACTTCACGTCGGTTCGCCGAATGCCAAAATTGACTTCGCCCCCGCGTTTTGTGACCTAACAATAAGGTTTCCAAGGCTTCAAATGAGATCAATCTCAAACTTTCACAAAAATCCCATTTTGGTGCCCTAGGTTTGCACCTATAGCAAACCACCCAATAAATCCCTAAATTCTTGGGATTGATGTCACGCCCCGGGAAACAGCGGAAGCCCACCCGGCGCGTGCCCAGACCCGCCATACGTCTAAAACATATAAGGCGTCTAAAAACAACAATAAATAAAGCGGTAATAAAAGACAACTAGGAGTATCAGAGCATGATATAATACTAAGTTCTACAATAGAGAAAGGAGCATAAAGCTGGAATCCACTAATAAAAGCATAAAGTAATACAAAGAAAATCCCAAATACAAGTGCTAAAAAGTAGATACATGGGTGGTCTCTATACATGAATACAAAATCTCTCACTCTCTCAACTACAAAAAGAAAGAGCAAACCACCTAGGCAAAGAACCTTTTTTAGATCAAATCGAGATATTGAAATTTGATATTAATATGTCGATTTGATCTCCGCTTCGCTTGGAGTTCTATTCCCTGGTTTTCTACAATACTCCAAAGCGAAGGATCACCATATTCATGATATTCTTCATGGTGGCGTCGTGGATTCGGCGTATTTGACGGCGGTTCGTGGATTCGGATCGTGGGCTCGTGGATTCGAGTGGCGTCGTGGATTCGGCGTGATTGAAGCTTCTTGGATTCGAAGTGGAGGCGTTTGTGGATTCGGACGTGAGGGTGTGGACAACCCGGAGGGTAGCACGAAGATTCATAGGAGGTTAAGAGAGGTTAAGTCCGTGGAGTCGGTAATCACCTTGTAATCTTTTCTCTTAGTGAATTATTTTTTCGCGTGTTGGTCCCGTGGGTTTTTCTCCAAGTTGGAGTTTTCCCACGTAAATCTCGGTGTGCTTTTTATTTTCCGCATTTATTTTTATTGCATCGAGATTTGTGGTTTTTGGCCGTTCACCTATTCACCCCCCTCTAGGTGATAGATACAATCTAGATAGATCCTTGGGCTCCTCAAAACTTTCACTACCTTCTCGCCGTCGAAGACTCGGGGACTGCACCTCCTGAACTCATTGAGGCGCTCCATCAGTCTGTCTCGCTCCCCCCCCTCAACCAAAGTAGGGAAAGCTGCTCCAACCGAGGGCCTCTGCACAGGTGGTGCCACCAAAACCTCCTCCTGGGGTGCGGCCACAGGCGCCGCACGCGAAGAACTAGGCGTGGGGGACGGCGCTCTCGGTGCGACGTCCACAACTGGTGCTGGCGGTGTAGGGGCCTGCGTCTCCCTAGAAGCTGCTACCTGCTGCAAGAGTAAGTCCTCCAGGCGCTTCATCCGCGCCTCCTGTTGGTGCGCCGCCTCAGTCTGCTGTCGGGCCGCCTCCGCCTGCTGAGTGACCAAATCAGTGAGGGCCGCAAGCTGGCCCCTCAACTCACGGACCTCGCTGGATCCGGAGGTAGCGGAGGTCTCGACCTCCTCAAAGTTCGCCGCATCGTCCGCCCCGGCAGATTGGGAGCGAGTAATCGGTATCGTCACTACAACATCATAAAAGCGTAAGTTAGTAAAACCCACGCTATCGCATACCCGCTCAAAATAGACAATACCCAAATCATGCGAAAGTAAGGAAGTGTTATCCACAACTAACTCCCAATGTTACGTTGTCGGCCACCAACGTAACCCTCCGCGAAGTTAGAAGCCAAACACTCCAATCAACTCTAACTTTTTAGAGTTATCATAATATCCAATCATGATACTTTCGCTCACAAGTCGAATAGACNTGAAAGATGAAGGGTTTATTTGCATTTTTGCAACCCATGGGTTAAGTGGAGGGCTGAGAGAGCCTTTTCTCTCATTCTCCCCCTCACACACTCTCTCTTTTCTCCCTCTCTCTCTCTAGAAGACAAAGGAGAAGAAGAAGAAAGAAAGAAAAGAAGGAAAAGAAGGAGAAGAAGGTGAAGAAGAAGATCAAGGAGCAAAGGAGCTTCATCTTCTTCCTCTCTAGTGCAAGTTAGGGCAAGCTTTGAGGTAAGCTTTGCCCCTTTTCATGATAACTCCCAAACTAGGGTTTGGGTAAACCTAGAAATGGTTTTTATGGAGCTTGTGGAGTATTTGAAGCTTTCTTTTTGCTTCTTTAGAGATCAAAACCTTGATTTGCTTTAGAGGTGAGCTTGGACCACCTCTCATGGTGAAATCCAAACTAGGGTTTTGGAAAGGCTAAGAATGGTTCTAATGGACTATTTAGAGTATAATGAAGCTACTTTTGCTTCCCAATGAGATCAAACCCTAGGTTTTGATATACATTGGAGCTAGGGCACCCAAATTAGGGCTTTTGCTCATGAGGGTTTCTAAGTGCAATTGACCCTCTAGAAACCTAATTGGGGGTATTTCCGACACGTTGGTGCGCTCGGATTTACGTTACGAAAAGCCGATGTAAAGATATGGGCAAAATAGCCTAATTTGGCTTCGTTATGCCGCAGGTAAAGAACGAAGAGTCTAAAAATTCCCAGAAAATCATCGGAGCACCTTTGAAAGCCTACGAGGTGGGTGGTGCTTCTCAAACTCATTGAACTTCTCTCTATGCCTAATGTGTCATTCATTTGAACATGTATATATATATTGTTGCATGCATTTTAGGATAAAGTAATGATGAAAATGTGATGATGCATGATTGTGAGTACAACTTGCATAATATGATGAATGAAAACTATGTGAATGTCGAAAACCCTATGTATGCATGAGAGAAAAGTGAGCACCCAAAGTGAGCAAAAGAACAGAGTGACACTATGACATAGATCGAGTGGCATTTGAAAATGAAAAGTAAAGAAACACTAGAGTTAGTGTGATGCAAAGAACTAACGTGACGTAAAGAATGATGAAAATGACAATGTCTAAAGTTAAAGCAATGTGGGCGTAAAGAACACGAAGTGCTAGAGGTAGCCAAAAGTAAAGAATGTAAAGAATATAACCGCTAGAGTTAGCAAAAGCAAAGGAAAATGTAAAGAACGTGATTGCATGAGTTTGCAACATAAAGTGATGTAAAGAACACTAGAGCTAGTGTAAAGTCAAGATTGAACTTATAAATCCTTTGAGTGGAGGATATGATCATACTTGCTATGAGTTCCGTGCTCGAGGGCGGTCGCTCCCCCTCGGGCGATGCACTCCGGAGTTATGCATCACGGGTTGGAGTAAACCCGAAGGACGGTCCTAGCTGGTGAGTTCCTGCGATGATGGACTTAATGTGAAGCAAGTTAATGTGGCGAAGCCCCCGGGTTAGCCTTAATGATTAAAGAACAAAGAACAAAGAGCAAAGAATAAAGAACAAAGTACAAAGTAAAGTCAAAGAATGAAAGAATTTGCATAATCTGCATTTATTTAATGTTGAGCATACTTCTTGCTTATTGTTCAGGCATATTAGCATCATGTTATAGATTGGTTACTATACAGCTTATTCTTTCTATTATGCCTGAGTTAGACCTAGTGGGAAAGTCGGTGATGTTGAGGCCGAACCCACTGGGAACTTTGTTGTAGTTCTCACCCCACTATTTCCACAGAGCCGGGACCGAGCGAGCCGGCGAGCGACCGAGGTAAAGGTATCGCGCCTTAGTCAGAGGCCACCAAAGTTGGGTTTCATTTTGTAGTAAAGTACCCTATGTCCATCTTTTGTACATGATGATTAGTGATGTAAAGAAAAGAATGTAATGTGCATTTTGAGGTAAATGCGATGTATGAAAGAAATGCAGGAATGATGTAATGAAATGCAAGAATCCTAAATGTAAGAAATGGATGCAATGTATGTGATCTAAAATAAATCATATTACTTGTGTAGATGTTTAGTTTTCCTTCCTTTCACTAATGGCTATTGCTTACCCTCGTGTAAGCCGTTTGTGTATGTTTTCGCTAGCGCAATTCTTGTTTGAATTTTGTACATGTGATGAGCCTTGGGCGGATAGGGGAAACTCTGTCCGTTCGGCATCTGTTTGACGTGCTCGGGTCGGGCCAAATTGGCATCGGTCCCGGGGCGTGACACTAATTCTGTAAAATGGAATCAGAATCCAACAAAACGAATTCATCACTTGAAAAGTCTGGTTGTGCCAGAGGTCATAGTAAAGTCTATTTATGGATTCAGTGTTTTTGAAGATATGGAAATTTTGGAAAAAGCCTTATATTTTATTCGTAGATTTTCACGAGGTTTGTTGTGGAAAAGCTTTTGTGGTAAACAAATGTGTTGTGAGGGACTCACCAATAAATTTGCAGTGCTGGAGGACTTTTGTGAAAATTACCAAAGTGTATATATATATATATATATATGAGTCCAGCTACTATACTATCGATAGTACCAAGCCCTTGGTACTATTGAGTTTTCTACCGTTAGATCTACCCTTTGATCATTTCCACCCGTTAAATTATACTATTAAACCAACCACCCACTCAACCCTAGGGGACCACTATCATCCTAACCGCACATCTTTTCATCCAACGTGCGAAAACTCAATAGTACCAAGGGCTTGGTACTATTGGTAGTGTAGTAGCATAATTCTATATATATATAGGTATATATATAGAAATAGGCTGGAATACTATTAATAGCACCAAATGCTTGGTGCTATCGATAGTATCCGAGCCGAACTCTATATATGTATATATATAGGTGTAATGTTACGGTTTCATGGAACCCTAACCCAAGCTTCCTCTTTCCCTCCATAGGTCCTCTCGGTACCATCCTGAGCCGTCGACTGATGCCTTCGACCACCGGAACGATGGCGAGGGCACCCTCCATCATCTCTCTCCAACTTCTTTCCCTCTCCCTCCCTTGGGCTTGGAACCCGAGGAGCTGTACGTTGAGGGGCTGCACCACCGGCAATCCACCCTGTTGGCTTTCCCTGGTCCGATGAGTCATTCCTGACGGCCACCGGGACCATCGAACCTCCTCCTCCCCTCTCAGCTGGACTGGCTACAAGATCAAGGAGACCTTGGCAGTAGGCCCTCGACCGGCGACTTGGAGGCTCCCTAGCATCACGGCCTCTCTCTGGCGAGCTTCTTGCACCTCATTGACACTAGCTTGATGTCCCCAGCCGCAGACGT
Organism: Ananas comosus; assembly: GCF_001540865.1. Taxonomy (NCBI): domain Eukaryota; kingdom Viridiplantae; phylum Streptophyta; class Magnoliopsida; order Poales; family Bromeliaceae; genus Ananas; species Ananas comosus. The sequence goes on from NW_017893435.1 coordinate 75,334, forward strand.
TGGCCGGAGTGAACTTGCACCCAAATTTGCTCTAGTTGGACAGCATGGAACGTCACTTCCTGTCGCTGGCAACCATACCCGTCGGTCCCCTCCGACAAGCCTCGACCTCTTCCGACCAGAGCTCGACGCCGCCAGCCACTGGGACCCAAAGTGTTGAAGGCTCGGCTCTAGCTTCTTGCAGGCTGAGGTTTTGTCACGCCCCGGGGCCTAGTGGAAGCCCGCCCGGTGAGTGCCCAGACCCGCCATATGTCTAAAATATATAAGGCGTTTAAACAAAACGATAAATAAGGCATGGAGAGAGAAAAACAACTAGGAGTATCAGAGCATGATATATCTAAGTTCTACAATAGAGAAAGGAGCATAAAGCTGGAATCCACTAATAAAAGCATAAAGTAATATAAAGAAAATCTCAAAACAAGTGCTAAAAAGGTACATGGGTGGTCTCTATACATGGTACAAAATCTCTCTCTCTAATACAAAAAGAAAGAGCAAACCACCTAGGCAAAGAACCGCTCCTCGCTAGATAGCTATGCGATCCCCTTGCCGCGATCCCGTGCCTCCGCCGGTAAAGAAGGCTCTGAAAGAAACCACGAAAAAGAGGGCGTGAGAACTATTAAAAATAGTTCCCAGTGGGCAATTACTGGCTTCAGTGAGTGCACCTCAAGGCCCAAAGCTACAAAGAAAGTGGTCAGTAGCTATAAAAGCAATAAAGCGAAAGGTAAGTAAAAGTGTAACTTACTATAACCAGATGTCTCTACTTAGCATGATAGGCATAATAATAAGCAACTATAACATAAATGTACATGGATGTGTATACATGAATACCCATAGGTATGCAACCAATGCGATGTCCTCAATGCAATTAGTAAAGATGTCATTGTTTACTATTCTAGTCGATGTCCAGTCAATATACTAAGTCATCATCTGTCCACATGTCATAGTGGATACTCAAAGTCAAATCTGAAGAGACCTACCCGAAGGCTGTCTATGGCCCTGAGACCCACCCGTAGGCTGTCTGGCCGATGCCGAGCCTAGTGGCCCTGTGGTAGTCATCATCCCCACCCTAGGAATGAGCCTGGCCCACGGCAATCCACTTCGGCGCCCAATCCCGCAGGGCGAATATAAATCGCGATGGCCATCTCCGGAGTGCCGGCTTGTAGGGAACGACCCTCACAAGCATGTGCGAATGAGCACAATGGCAAGTAGTCATATGTCCTGTCACAAGTACCATGTCCTCATGTCTAGTAACATGGAATGTATCGAATGTTCCAAAGGCCTATCTCTATGTCATCATGTCTCTAACATGGAATATATAGCAGATATACAATGGCCTAATATTATGTCTCTATGTTGCAGTTTCATAGTTTACTAGTTTCAAGTGCCTCTTGATGACACTTTATGCCACTAAGTCCAAACATAGTATAATGTTTCCAATACACGAATACGAGCTAATTTAGCATACTAGACGAGAATCCCATTCGTCCACATGAGCACTCCTCACATGCATGAAAATAACCCTGATTACTCTACTATATAGAGTGAAATTTAACTTATACATAAGGCATGCATTTTAAGTGTTCTAAAATTCACATAAATTCCAATTAGCATAGAAATGCATTTAAAAAAATACTTTACAACAAGTATAGAGAACATAGGGGCTATTTTGCCCCTTTTCCACGAAGCCAAACCCACCAATTTTTCGAACTCTTCGTTTCGCCGAACGAAAGTGTCCACTACCCTCCTAGTACCCTAAGGATGTAGGAACAAGTGTTACCCAAACAAAACGAATAACGGATTGCTCAATCATTAACCATTTCGGGCTAGGGTTGAAGAAAACTCACCGATTGCGAAGGAAGCTCTCTCAATCTCCAAATGGGAGCTAGAGTCCTTCCAATCAAACCTAAACAAAGGTTCTAAACCCATCAATTTGGTTCCAAAGCCCTCAAATCGAAAATCCCCAAATCTAGCCCTAGAATTCAAAATCTAGGGTTTCCAAAGAGGAAAACTACCAAAACATGCTCTAAAGGAGAGATCATGAGAACTCACCTCACAAGACGTCCCAAACCAAGCTCCAAGCCAAGTGGAGTTGAAGATCTCCTCTCAAACGAGCTCCTCTCCAAGCTCCAAGCCTTCAACAATGGAGGAAACCCAACAAAAAGTAAGGTGGAGAAGAGAGGAGAGATCAAAACCAATCAAAATCCATCAAACATGGAGAAGAAATCAAAGGGAACTCCTCTTACCTTGCACTCCACAGAACTAAGGCTCAAAACCCTGTCTAAGGGGGCTGGGGTCACTTATATAGGGGTTGCAACAATTGCAAAAACACCCCTCCACGAAAATAGCCCACTCTGCACTGTGTACCGGTACACGGGTTTGTGTACCGGTACACCACCTACGAAAAGCCAAACCCGAGCCTCGGGTTTGCTGGGAAATAGTCTGTGTACCGGTACACGAGCCCGTACCGGTACAGCCATCAACCCCGTACCGGTACAGCAAGCGAACCCGTACCGGTACACAGCCTGCTGAAGGCTACCCGAGAGCTGACCAAAAATCCAACTTTTTGGATTTTGGTGCTCAGCTTAAAACCTTCATTCTCGGGACTCGAACCATAGGTCGGAACACAGTCAACGACCTACCAGAAAGTCTAGAAAAGTTCAGAACACAATCAATCACTCGAACCCAGCAATTTGCAAGGTCCAGTGCGTTA
>NW_017893436.1:0-77966 GCF_001540865.1 Ananas comosus
GATGACGAGAGGCGAGGGAGCGAGAGAAAGCGATGAAGCGAGAGAGAGCGAGAAACAGAGATAGCGAGAGGAGCTGTGCGGGAGAGAGAAGTGTACTAGGGTTTAATTTAAGTTAGCTTTGCAAGATGTAAAAAAGGTGTGAGGTTAGAAGCTACTGTGCTAGTGGGTTAATATCAGCCATTGGATCTGATAGTTGTAGGATGTACACCTTCCTATAGGAGTACAGGTAGACTTTTTCTATGTATATAGGGTAAATTGCATTGTTACCCCCTGAACTTTTGACGAAGTTTCACTTTAACCCTTGAACTCCTAAAATGGACATCTAACACCCTAAACTCTAATATTTTGTTCATGTTACCCCTTTCCGTCAGTTTTCTGTCAAGCTCCATTAACCGAAAACTGATAGAAGGGGTAAAACGAATGAAACATTAGAGTTTAGGGTGTTAGATGTCTGTTTTAGTAGTTTGGGGGGTTAAGTGAAACTCGCCAAAAGTTCAGGGGGTAACAATGCAATTTACTCCAACTATAATATGTTAGTGATTATGGTGTTATTTTATTATAATATGTTACTTATGGATTGACTACGAAACCTCAAGTTAGTGATTATGCTTGATTTTGAATTTATATATATTTTTTATTCTAAAATAAATCATACTATAATTTATCATACTTTAGAAGCATTGTTCTAAAGGTATTATAAAATATTATTTTATATTAAAAATTTCTAATTGGCTGAAATGAAGTACACAAATTTTATTTTAGGCTATAATAAAATTATTGCATAATTTCATAGGAAATAAGTGTATTTTTTAAAACAATGCTTCTAAAGATAAAACGGACAAACGAGTACTACAGAAAATTAACTGAGAATTAAAATCTCTATATCCGAGTTGAAACACCTATTGTAAATTAACCATATTAACGAGTATACCAAGACAGTAGAGTGTTCGAGCATCGTAGGTAGTTAGTATCGCACTTTTCTTATCTTTAAGCCACTCTAATTCATTTCTTTCTCTTTTATTTTATTACAATAAAATGTAGGATATATTATTGTATAATTTATTTTAGGATAAAAAATATATATAAATTCAAAATCAAGCATGATCACTTACTTGAGGGTTAGTAGTCAATACATAAGTAACATATTATAATAAAATAATTTATAGTTGGGGTAAATTGTAGCGGAGCTTGACGGAAAACTGACGGAAGGGGGAATATGAACGAAATATTAGAGTTTAGGGTGTTAGATGTCCATTTTAGGAGTTCGAGGGGTAAAGTGAAACTTCGCCAAAAGTTCAGGGGGTAACAATGCAATTTACACTATATATATATATATATATATATGAATATGTAGTGGATTTTAGAGAGGGTGTGGTTCGTCGCAAATCGGCGACCAAATCGGACGAAACGAAATGGTAGATTCAATGCCCCATACGTGCTGAACGCGCTAGCCCGATCCGATCGAAAATCTGACGAACGGATCTTCGGGAATCGTGAAAAGTTCACTGAGGTGTCGGAATTGGCAAAACGGAAAAACTGCGAAATAGCCCAATATTTTATGTATCGTTTTACATGATTTTGAACGTTGAGGTACGTACGCGCAAGATGCACGCGCTGGCAGGGATTGGGCTGAAAATAATCAGCTCTGAGAGACCTTTTGCAAAATGTATACATGTTATATGTAGTTGCAATTATGGTTTTATGATGAAACCCTAGCTCTTGGACTCCTCCTCAGCTGAGCTAAGCCCTAGCCGTCATCAGTAGGTCCCTGCCCTAGCCGTGCGAGCACCTCGGCCGCCGGCAAGTGCCCCGGCCGCCGAAAAACCTGGGCTCGGCCTTTCCTCCATCATCCCCTCCACCTAGCCGCCACCCTCCTTAGCTGTAGATCATTGGAAGTCAACCCGTCGTGTCTAGCCCTCACCCTCTGGCCGAGACCGACTTCCGGCGTCACCCCCACCGATCCCCACCGTCCACGTGCACCCCCGGCACCGCCTGGGCTCTCTACGGCCGCCCTGACCCTTAGCGGGCCCAGTCGGGGCTAGCTCTGCCTCCGCGCGCCACCACCGTTCCCCGCCGGCCGCGCCGCCCTCCCTCGGCCTCCGGCGAGCTACCGCTCGACGCCCCATCGACTCGGAGCACTGCCGGCTGTCGCCCTAGCCCTTGCGGCCGCCTAGTATTCTTGTAAGGACAGATTTTGGCAGTGTAGCTAAACTCTCTGTTGATGATATTTTTGTGTGTAATTTAATTATATAAGCACTCATCAAGTTTCAGGAGAAAATGAGTTAGAATGGAGAAGTTATGCGATAAATACTAATCACTTAAAGTGAATAGTAACTCCGGTTTTTCGGAGAGGCTGATGAGTAGAGTTGGTTTCTGGCACGTATCGGACTCCGTTCATGGCGATCCAATAGCTCGTTTTGAATGGTTCAGCTATTCTGGAACCAATGGCACTGACAGATTTCGGATCTGATGCACGACTTTCGAGAAAAAAGAGGTTTATTGTTTTTACACATATAGGTACATATGTGGTTTTTGGTATTTGGAGAGTGGATGAGTTTCGTCGTGAATCTGCGATCAAATCGAATGAAACGAAATTCCAGATTCGATGCTCCAATCGTGCTGAACGCGCTGGCGCGATCCGTTCAAAAATCTGACAGACGGATCTTCGGGAATTGCGAAATGTTTGCTGAGGGGTCAAAATCGGCAAAACGGAAAAATCGCAATAAGCCCAATATTTTATGCGCCGTTTTGCGTGATTTCGAACGTCGAGGGGCTTGTGTGCAAAATACACACGCTGGCAGGGACTGGGATATTAATATGCAGCTTTGGAGGACCTTTTCGCAATTGTACACAAGGTATTTAAGGTTGGCAACTAGGGTTTCATGAGGAAAACCCTAGCCCTTGGTCTTCTCCTCACCTGAGCTGATCTAAGCCGTCATTAGCACCATTGTGCCCTAGCCGTGCGCGTGCCCCGGCCGCCGGCAAGCATTCCCGGCCGCCGGAAAAGCCCTACTCAGCCTCCCTCTCTACTTCTCTCACAACCTCCTCCCTTCATCTCTGCTTGCACTGCTGCCAGGGTGACCCCACACCCTCGGGCTCCACCTCTGACAGCAGGCCCCCAACCCGGCGACCATCCTTGTCGATCGCCGTCGCTCCCGAGCGCCGCCGCCGCCGCCCTAGCAAGCTGCGACCAAGATTGGACAGATCGAGCCGAGGTGGTTAGATCTCCCTTTCCTCGTGCCGCTGCTACTCGGGATTGAATGCACCACACTCCTGGAACTCCCCGACGCTATCCCCGCCGACCGTCGCCGCCCGCACGCGTCGCCGGCGCCACCAAGGCAATCCGCGGTCATCTTCTGCAGCTCGGGCCGAGCTCGAGTCAGCTCGCAGCCGCGAGCTGCAACCGCCTCGAGGTGGGCCGCCCTGCCTCCCTGTCCGCACCGGCGACCTCCCGCGGGCGATTTTTGCCGTCCTTGCGCGCCGTCGGCCGCCGCTCGTGACTACTGCGGCCGCCCAGACCTGGTGCGGGCCGAGGCCGAGCCTCCTTGGCCATTGCACGTCGCCGCCGCTCACAACGGGGAGCACCGTCCTTCCCTCGGCCGATCCGTCGCCCCGAGCTCCTCCGGCCGCCGCCGGGCCGCCGCGGACACCTGAAACCCGAGAGCAAGCCGCGGCTTGATCTCCTCCACCGCGCCACCGGCCGCCTCCCGTCGCCGGCCAGCAGGTGCCCCGGACCCCACCGACCGGCCGCACCCTTCCCCGGTTGGATCGCCTGCCTTCCGGCCGCCGGCGATCAACCCTAGCTCCACTGCTCCGGTAAAGTTGTAATTATGTTACTAGCTCATTGTTTGGGATTTTCAATCACCTTTTCGACGATCCGAAGGCACCCCGATGACTGTGGAAGTGAGCACAATCATCCTCGTTTCGTGCTGAACATCGTGCTCACCTCCATCGGCGTCAGAGATGCCCCAGTTTGCGTGATAGACTCATTTTAAATACGGTGCGCGCTTTTTTTCTGTAGTTCGTGTAGCTCGCACGCTCACCACAACAGCCGGCAGTGCTCCGAAAGGTGAGCACTACCTCCGGCACACCGAGACTTGTCAGCGGGTGTCTCGGCTTGGCTGAATGATACTCGGATTGTGCTGTCGAGCCATAAAACCCGGTAAAATCACATAAAATAATGTGATTTTAGGTATTTGCGGGGGCTTTTGTGCAATTGTGCACTTCGTGGTTGCTGTAGGTAGTGTGTAAGGACAGCGGGTGACCTCTGGACTTGTTGTCCAAGGCCCCAGGCTTTTCCGAAAATCAAATGTTGATTTTCGGCGCGTTTTTCGGTGAAATCCGCCGATGGAATGCGGTTTAGTTCGAAATTCTTCCGACGGAGCCTCGTGATAAATGGTTATGTCGCTTAGCCTTGTTGGCTAGTCAACTGTGTCATTTCGAGAGTTCAGAAACGATGGGTGAGCGACGGTGGGTTCCGGTGTCGAATTGGACACTTTCGGGAACCCGAATTGGAACGATTATCCGACGATAATTGTTTCAATGTGAGTTAGTGTTGTTGTTGCCAAATCCCATGAATAATGGTGTTTAGTGACAGCGGGTGACTCGTAGTACAAGTCGGTGCATTCCGAGATAGTTCGTGGGTCCCGGTAAAGTCCCGGTGCGATTTTCGGGAATCCCCGATGAGTAACGGTAGACGGTTTTGGAAAACCGATCTTCGTAGGATTGTTTGTCGGGTTGTGGTTTCAGTGTTGATTATTTGTGGGTTAGACACTAACCCGGTGGACCCTTCTTAGGTCCGATTGACGTTCTTCCGCAGTTAGGATGTTGGCCCAGTGGCCCTAATCGTCTATTAGATTTTGATGATAACAAATAATCACGATTATTGGACTAATCTTTTATCTTGAGTCTTGTGTTTTAGATCTCTCTATCTTCAAAAAGGATTCAAGATGGGCAATATTCTAGCACCAAGCTTCACCACTTGAAGCTGTGTTTTGCTTCTTTTGTCAAATAGACAAACTCACTCTCTTCATTCTTAATTTGATTAATATTATGCTTTATAATTAGAGTGAGAAACTTTGAGTTAAGTTTAAACTATTCATCTTATCACCTTATAGATCACTTAAACAAATTTCTAAATTTATGATTAGCTGAAAAGGACTTTTAAATATTCAAAAATTGTCTCAAATTCTGTGTTCTGTAAAGTTTCAAATTTCGGACCTGTTCTGGGCGCCCGAAGTGGATCCGAATCTTTTGAGACCTTTTGGATCCTGCCTGTTTGCTGTCGGGTGATCCAGAAACACAAGACTGTTTGACTTGACAGGTTTGCGACAACAGTTAGCGCGAAATCTGGCGCCCAGATTTTACGGAAGCAGCGGCGCACGCAATCTGGGCTGTCTGGCAAGAAAGTCACAGAGATTGGGCGCCCACAACTTTTGGATGGCTCGAATCCAGAAAAACGGGCGCGTGTCAGAAAAGTTGTCCTTGAGATCTGGGCGCCCACATTTTATCTGATGGCCCCAATCCAGAGGAAGCGGCGCGTGTCAGAAAGCGGTTCCTCGTGTTCTTTGCGCCCACACTTTTTGACGGCCCAGAACTTACGAAGTCAAGAAAAGCTCCGCGTGTCAGAAAAGCTGCCTCGAGATCTGGGCCGCCACAAATTTTTGACGGCCCAAAACATACAAAGTCAAGAAAACGGCGGCGCACGTGGTCTGAGAAGCAGCTCGCGTGCAAATTTCTGGCGCTCGAAACAGTTTGTGGGCGCCCGAAAGTACAACTGACAGATCTGTCGAAGGCTATAAATAGATGGTTATGAGGCCTCACTCAGCAGCAGAACTTGATAGTTCATTTGAGCTTTAAAAACTTCAGTGATCTTAATACTCTTAGCTCTCAATTCTCTCTCTAAACTTGAGTGAACTTGTAGGAGATTTAATTTTGTAAAAAGAGAGAGAGCAAATTCTTGAAAGCTTGAAGAAGAAGGAGTTATGTGAAGGCTTGGTGATTGCCCGCAAAGCATCATCTAGTGGAGATCCAACATTCTCGTAGTGTTGAGAAGTTGGCGGGACGTAGGCAAAGTGCCGAACCTCGAAAAAATTGATTCGTGTGCTTTTCGAGTTTGATTTCTTTTATTTGCATCGGTTTTTTAATTTGCTGATTATTTGGATTTTTATTTAGAAACCTAATTCACCCCCCCTCTTAGGTTGCTATTTTGATCTCAATTGGTATCAGAGCGAGGTCTCACATTATTTAGATTAAAAGTAAGTGAGAATGGCATCCACTGGGAAAGAATATCGAAAGGACAATCTATTGTTCGGCACCATTTTTTGATGGGACCGTTATTCCTTTTTGGCAGATTAGAATGAAGATATCTCTTCAATCCCTTAGATTTGATATTTGGGATATAATCGAAAGTGGTTATATCGCTCCATCAAAATCAAGAGCGGAATGGAATGAAGCCGAAAAAATTTCGCTTTCAATTGAATGCTAAAGCTATCAATTATTCCTTTGCGCTCTCAGTAGAGAAGAGTTTCACCGAATCTCTACATGTACAACGGCAAGAGTATTTGGGATAATTAGAAGTTACTCATGAAGGTACTTCTAGGGTAAAGGAATCTAAATAAGCATGCTTATGTCAAATTATGAACTATTCAAATGGAGGAAAGTGAATCCATTTCGAATATGTTCACAGATTTACTAACATTATAAATAGCTTGAAAGCCTTAGGTAAGGATTTCCTCATCGATTGGTACGAAAACTTCTTCGTTACGTACAAGAAGATTGGATACCTAAGGTTACGCTATCCAGAAGCTCATGACTTGGACAAAGTAAAAATTGATGACTTGTTGGATCACTCATGGCGCATGAACAACGGCCTCAAAGAATATGACAACGAAGAGGCTCCTGAGAAAAAGAAAAGCCTTGCACTTAAAGGAGTCATTGCTTCCGAGAGTGAAGATGGCGAAGAAGGTTCGAGCGAAGAAGATCGCTATGATTTCAAAAAGCTCGATCGAACTAATCAAGAAGCGCAACTTGAGGAGACCTAAACGAGACGGGTTCAAAGGTGAAGGGATATCAAGAAAGGTATTATTTGCTAGCAATTTGTGAATAAATCGGGACATTTGAAAAGTGAATGCACTCTTCCAAACAAAACCTTTAAGAAAGACAAGAAAAAGAAAGCCTTCAATGCACTAAATTGGGACGCCCCCGACGAATCTAGCGATGACGAATCGGAAAACGAAGTTGCCCAAATTTGCCTCGAGGAGCAAAGCTCAATCCTATGTCTTATGGCTCTTGAAGATGAGGTAAACAATTTAAGTTATGAAGAACTTTTAGAAGCTTTCTTTTCTTTATATGATAATCTACAAAGTTTGGGTCCCAAGTATACATCTCTCAAAAAGCAAAATGCCTTATTAGAAATGGAGGTTAACAACTTAAAATTTTCAACTTCAAATCCTTCTTTAATACTTGAAAATGAGGACTCCTTACTCACGAAAGAGCTTAAACAAGCTAATGAGACATGTTGTAGTCTCATTCGTGAAAATGAAGCATTAAAGAAGAAAATTGAAGATCTAAATTTTAAGCCAATTCCTTATTATGACAAACAATTTGAAAAACTTCAAGCTGAAAACCAACAACTCAAAGTTAGCTTAGGTGAAACTAAGAGAACTCTTGAAAAATTCGTTGGACAGAGTCTCATTTGTATTTGCACGGCACATTAACTGTACAACAGGATCTCAACCACAACCTACATTTACCAATCAACAACCAATTCATGATATGCATTTCCATACAGCTAATGATCTTTAGAGATGATGCATGCCTCTAAGCACTCCTTAGGCGCTGGATTATGCAATGCACAATACAACAAACATCCTATTTAAAAGTGCTCCCCACCCGGAAGCTTTTTTTTTTAAATCTAATTCAATCATTCACCAAAAGCCATTCAAAAATCTTTTTAAAACTGTTTCCTATATGGAAACTCTATTTTGAAAACCAGCTACCTCGAGGGGTAGAAAACCACATTGTGTAAATCCGTATAAATACACAAATTCGAGAACTGAATATCCATAAAACCAAAACTATAGATCCACAAAATCTCTAATCATGCATAACGGAAATCACAAACATTCAAACATCTAACTGAACAATTTATTATTAACAACTACTAAATGCGGAAAGAAATATAACCAGGGTGACGATCACTACTGCCGTCTAGCTAGAACGTCCTCCCGTCGAGCCCAAATACCAGCTCCTCGTCTAATGTCACCTAGGGGAATGGGGGGTGAGAAACTGCAATCAAGGTTTTTCAGTGGGTATGACAGAGCCACGAAGGCAAGTCGTAATCATCGGAAACCAAAGGAGATAGAACAACAGGTATGAACAGGATATGATATAAGAGCAACTACAGTAGTAATAGAAACACGATAATAACTGAGTAAGAGTGAAACTACTACTGTAACAAAAACTCAACTGAACGGATGCCTCCAAAACCAAACCTAATCTGATGCTGCTATATTGGTCCACAGACCTCAAGCGTTGCTTGTCACAGAGCAGACACTGCCAATTATTCATTCGTCCATCGACGACCTATCCAGATACATACACCTCTTGGTTGGTGGCCAAACCAACCTAGTGTCTAGAATACACAGTGCGTGCTGTGACTAAATCATCCTGATATGCTCAAACGAAAACCGATAAAAAGAGACCGGTGCCTTGGCTGAAGCCAGGTGCAAGGGCGTACAACGCCGAACCACGATCAACCAAATCGAAACACACGACAAAGGATGTCACACCCCAATAATCCCACATCGGATAGGAATGGGGATGTGATTGGGTATATAAGAGACTTAGACACTAGTAGTAATAACTGGGCTTAAGCATTTTGGGCCGGTGTTTGGGCCCAACGAGTTATTGTTGTTAGTGGGCTGGGTCGTTACAAAGGAGTCAATGTGTTGCCTGGACCCAAGGTCCACAGATATACAGTATATATGCAAGCCTGCTCTATATGTCTATTCACAATTATTATAATGCAATCAACGAGATATAGATGAACGAACGATAAACAAACAACTGACATGTAGAGACTACGATACTGATATGAAAGAACAGAGGAAGATGAAACGATCTCACCGACTACCAGCTCGAAGCACCCACCTGTCACAAAAGTGCCGAAACCTAGGTGCGTACAGCCAACTGGACCTACGAAGATCCACCAGGTCAGTATCAACCGACTAACCTGAAGTACACAACTCACAAACCCCCCACACAAGTCCCTAAATCGATTTCCCAAAATCGATCACCGAAACTCACCGGAAGTCCCGAAAACCACACCGGGACGCCATCGGGACCCACTAAGTGTCCCGAAACTTACCGACTCGTACCACGAGTCACCCGCTGCCACAAAACACACCAATTTGGATGTCTTGGCAGCAAACACAAGGTAACACAACCCAACAATTATCGTCGAATAATTGTTCGGATCCGGGTTCCCGAAAGTGTCTACTTCAACACCGGAACCCACCGTCGCTCACCCATCATCACCAAACCCACAATATGATGATGGTGACCAGCCAACAAGGCTCAGCGATAATTCACAGGACAACCAAACCACGTCGGAAGAAATCCGAACCGAAACCGCATTCTTTCGGCGAATTTCACCGAAAAACGCACCAAAATCGACTCTTCGATTTCTGCGAAGGCTATCGGATCATGGACAATCAGTCCAGAGGTCACCACACAAGCATACACACTGCCCACAGTAGCCACAAGGTGCCCAATTGCGCAAAAGTCCCTCTATTTACATAAAATCCTATCAATTTATGTAAATTGGATGATCAAGTGGCTTGTTCACCTAACTTGAGGACTTCCAAGGTCTACCGAGATGCGTACTGACAGGTCTCGACGTGCCGAAGGCCGTGCTCATGGTCCGGAGCACAACGGCTCACTGTGGGAGGCGCGGGAGCAACCCGAAACTTCTGCGAATAGCGCGCAATCGGGGAAAATCGCGCCGAACAGAACTAACCGGAATCTGTTGATCCAAAGTGAGGTGAGCACTGTGATCGACACTGACCAACGATCACTGTGCTCACCTCCGGAGGCATCAGGACAGTCTCGGATCGCCGAAAAAGTGCGCGCAAACCCGCAACAACAGCCAAAAAGTCTCCACAGGGTCGACACCGCCAAAACAGTGGAACGGAGTCTCCCCGACAGAATCTAAGGTGAGCACGATAATCAGCAATTTGCCACGATCATCGTGCTCCCTTCCACAGAGATCGGGGAGGCTCGGGTTGCTCGGAACAACAAACCGCCAAGGAATAGCCCTATTTCGGGCTTGGCCAGAGCAAGCTTGCTCCGGTCGGCTTCCGGCGGCACGGCGAGGTGCGTGCGGGCCAGGCATGGGTGCGAGGGAAGAGAGGAGCACAGGGCTCACCTTAGCTGGTGGCAGGGAGCAGCGGCGGTGTCAGCGGAGCAAGCTAAGCCCGCACGAGATCGGGCTCGGGTTCCAAGTGCAGCGGCGGCCACGGCAGCCGGCGGGAAGCTCAGGGGCGACGGCGGTGGACTGCCGGAGACCAGAGAAGGGCGGCACGGCTGGCGCTGGGCGGCGGCTGTGCACGAGGCTGGAACGGGCCAAAGCTCAGCCAAACTAATGCAGGGCGGCCGCTGGGTGGCTGCAGCGCGGCCGCGGCGTTCGGCGAAGGCGGCAGGCGGCAGGGAAGGTCGTCGAGGCTCCGCGAAAGGCGGCGGGGGTGGCCACAGGCGGCGGCGGTGCGAGGGGAAAAGCCGCAAGATGCCTCGGCGTGGGCTCGGTCTGGCAGGCTGCAGGCTGGCAGCAACGGCGTGGTGGCGCTCGGGGCGGCTCGGGGTGGCGGTGACTGACCACCTAAGGTCGGAGCGACGCCGGTAAGGAGCTGGGAGGCAATGCAGCCTTAGATGCTGTCTCAAACCCAAGGGAAAGAGAGAGAGAGAGAAAGAAAGATGGAGAGGGAGGAGAAGTAGCTAACTCCGGCGGCCGGGGCACGAGCAGCGAGGGCAGAGGAGAGAGATGGAGGTGGCTGGGGGCGCAGTAGGGCTAGGGTCTATGCAAACCCTAAAGCAAACATATATACTAGGTGCAATTTTGCACAAAAGTCCCTGAAAACTCAGAGTTTCTTACTGAGCCCTCCCTCGCATGAGTAAAACGCGCGAATACACCTCCACATCTGGTTTCACGCGAAACGATCCATACAATGTCGCACCTTTCGCAAAAATACCGTTTTGCCATCTAAGACCTCTCCTCGAACAACGCGCATTATCCGCAGATCTGTCCGTCAGATTTGCGAACGGATCACGCCAGTGCGATCAGCACAACGAAGACAACAAACCCACGATTTTGGTTCACCTCGATCGATCACGGATTCGCAGCGGAACCCGTTCTCTCTCCGAAAGGCGAAATGACGCACAAATACATATAATACATGTATTTTCAGAATTTCTCGAAATTCGTGGGTCAAACCCAAAATTCGTCAGCGCCATTGGTTCCAGAATGGCTGAACCGTTTGAAACGAGCTATTGGATCACTATGAACGGAGTCCGATACGAGCCCGAAGCCAACTTCACACCGTTGCTTCTCTGGAAAACTGAGTTACTATTCACTTTAAGTGAAACTTGGGGATCCTGTAAAATCTCCATTCTAACTCGTTTTCTCCCGAAATTTGATGAGTGCTTTTGTAATTAAATTACACACAAAAACATCGTCAACAGAGAGTCTGACTATACAGTCAAATTCTCAGTCCTTACATTCGTATTAGTGACCTGATTGGTTGGTTCTCGTACTTCGTATCAGTGGCCTGGTTGGCTAGTTCTTGTACTTCGTATCAGTGACCTGGTTGGTCAGTTCTTATATCTCGTATCTGTAACCTATTCGGTCAGTATACCTTGAGGGGTGGGATTGTCGGTTAGTTGCCGACAGATGATTATAGTTTACTCATATCCACTATTTGACATGTTTGTGACCTAGTCAGTCAGTTCGTGACTCTTGCCATTTGATGACCTATGAGGTCGGTGTATCCTGAGGGGTAGGATTGTCGACTAGTGGCTGACAGTAGTTCTACGTTATATTGATACACTCTTGTGACCTATCAGTCGGTTCTTGCGTACACATTTAGTTGACATTGAGCAGTACATGCATACTTTTGAGAGGATGTTGAATTGTTCCATCCTAGTTGACATGAGTGGTCGGTACTTGTGTTTTCTTACAGTTCGATGACCCATTTGGTCGACTTGTTGCATCGTTGTTGGACCTACTTGTCGGTTGGACTGTTGATGACCTATACGATCGGTGAACCCTGAGGGGGCAGCATTGTCGGCTGGTTGCCGACGGTTGGCTATTGAGCATATCAGTGATCGCTCGAGACTCGTACGCATTTCACGAACACCAGTAGTCTGATCCACCGCAAGAGGGTGTTCTTTTTCGGAAAAGTGGTCGGACGTGCCAACCCGTGAGCCCATAGGCTATCTTGGGTTATATGCAGCCTGTGAGCCCATAGGCTACCTTGGGTTATATATAGGTAGAGTGGCAGTGGCACAGGCTTGAGGTTTGCCGTGCGTACCAACAGAGCGCAGATTTCAAATTGGATATATTTGGTCTACACGTCCGGTTGACGCATATGACTATAGTAGCGGTTGTTGCATGCATACTTTCGGTTCTTTCTTTACACTTGTCTTGCTACTATAGTTTTGATATCCATGTATGCATTCAGTTCTTCTTTACAGTAGCGATAGTTGTATATTTTATTATTGTTCTACTTCCTTTCAGTTTATAGCTACTGTATTTGTATATTTGCTCATGACCTTGTTTATCTCTTCCTGATCCGGTGAGTACTTCTCGCCTTCGTCGGCTTGCGGTACCCACTGGGAAGGAAGACATGTTTACATGTTCGCACCTCCCCTACCATTTTTCAGGTATTGCGGATGGTGAGGGTTGAGACGAGACGTGAGACATGTTCGTAGCGGTCGATAGAGCTTCCGACCCGGTTTGTGTGGTTTAGTTGCTACCCTTTTTATTTCTGTTGTTATAACTTAGACATATTGGTTCACTTGATTTTGCTTACTTGGATAAATGTGATTTTGGTAAACGAATTAAAGAACTTGTGTTTTTCTTTAAGATGAAAATAATTTTCTATCCCTCGTGGTAGCGTATTTTAAAGAAAAAGGGTTTCCGTGTGGGAAACAGTTTTGAAAGGGTCTTATTGGTTTTCATGACTCTTAGTATTTCAAAACGAGTTTCTGGGTAGGAAACATTTTAAACTAATAGATATGAATTTATGAATATTTGTGATGAAATAAATATGGTTGTGAATGGTGTATGATTATCTGTGGATGTTCATATGTGTGGTTGTATTTGGTATAGTAAAATTGTATCTTGTATTTGTGCGACGCCGTGCAAATACAAGGGAGACTCTGTCAGTGTGAACAGTAGACCCCCTGTATTTGTGGCGGATCTTGCATACCCTAGGGGTTAGTTTTTTTTTTTTTTAAAAAAAATTTGGGCGCTTCCGCATCGCTTTTAAATCAAAAAGGGACCCCAGGGCGTGACAATTCTGCTCGGGCCGATCGAGCCTGGGCCCGCAGCATCTCTGTGCCGCCACCGCCCACCGTCGGCCCCGCCGTGCTCCCTCGACTCCTGGCGAAGTGCCGTCGTCGCCGAGACTCTCCTCCGGCCGCCGCCCAACAGTCGTCGCTCCCCGAACCTGAGCCAAGGCTACTCGGGCTCGATCTCCTCCGCCGCGCCACCGGCAGCTTCCTGCCGCCGGCTAACGCGAGCCCCGGCCCCCACTGACCGGTTGCACCCACCTTTGGCTGGCCCACCTACCGTCCGGCCGCCGCCGTCCACCCCCGTGCTCCAACTAGCTCCGGTAAGGCAGTTACAGTTTTTGTGCACTATTTTGGGTTCCGGTCACTTTTCCGGTGATCCGGAGACACCCCAACACTTCCGGAAGTGAGCACGATGATCCCTGATCTATGCTGAACATCGTGCTCACCTCTGTTGGGGTCAATGATGCCCCGGTTTGCATGTTAAACGCGGTGTGGGAGCTGTGCGCGTTGTGTTGCTGAACTTCGTGTCGCTCGCGTGCTTGCCACGTGGCCGGCCGTGCTCCGAAGTGGGAGCACGGCCTTCGGCACATTGAGACCTGTCAGCGGGTGTCTCGGCGAGGCTAGAAGGTCCTCGGTTTGTGCTATTGAGCCGTAAAACCAAGGTTCAAAGTGCCGCCCCGTGCCGTACTGCACGGGGCGTGCCGTATCGTGCCCCCAAGAAGGGGGCACGGTACAATGGGGGGTCTCGGACCCCCCCCGGGTGCCGCGGCACATGGCCCGTGTCGCTCGAGACAAAGCGGCACGCGGCCATGTGCCGCGGCACTGTGCCACGTGCCGCTGCTTCCTCTTCTTTTTTTTTTTGGCCTTTTCTTTTTTGTTTTGTTCTCTGTGGTATCGAGCCCCCCTCCCGGGCCACCTATATTGTCTTTTTTTTTTTTTCACTTTATTGTCTTTATTTCAACTTTTTTATTGCTTTTTGGCGAATACCTGTCGGCCCGAGCCCTCCGCTTCCACCATAGACATCCATTTTTTCTTTGCAAAATATTTTGTCAAAAATTGTCGCACCGCAAAGCTTTCGGTGAATCAAGGGAACAAAAATCGATCTCCTAAACAAATTTTGATAAGATATTTTTAAAAAGAATAAAAGAACAAAATATGGATGTAATATCTGGAATATATGACTTTCTCATAATACCAGCAATACTTATATCAATATTGTCAAATAAATCTTGTATCTGCAGATGACAATACGCCATATGATCAAACGTGACGATATATGTCGAATTAAGCAGTCATTTCTATATAAAGATGTAAATTTAAATAACTATTGTACTTGTGAATTTTATTATTGTATTTTAATTTCTATTCTACATCAGGTATAGTTGTATTTTATTTATAAAAAGCTTACATGCATATTAATTGATGCGTGTATGTAATACACTGAACTTTTGCAAATTGCGAAGTTCGAGTGTGTGGAATGATGTGTGGATCAATCCTACCTGTTCTAAAAGGTTAGAACAAGTTTTTGGATGAGTTAGAGAGTGATTGGAATGCTAGAGGTGAGAAAATGCATTGATCTGCGAAATTTCAGCATTTTCTGCTTGCTGTACAGGTACAGCCATTACCTTGTACGGTACAAGTTGGCAGATTCGTGGCAGCAGGGCCAAATTGGTCATTTCACATCTTGTGCCTATCTATTTGAACCCAGCACGTCTCTGAGGCTCAGTGGAGGTTACTAGAGGCCAGAGAAGTAACCTTGCACCTTCCTCTCTCTCTCTCTCTAGGGTTTTTCTCTCTCTACAACGGATTCGACGATTTCGTTCGTTTTCGTCGCAACGTTGGTTCCTCGCTGTTCGCAAGTGTCGGAGGGCCTACGTGGGCGTGTGAGGGAGTATTTTGGAAGTCTTTTCGCAGCTCTGGACCAGTGAGCTACTGGTTGGAGGCTGGACGAGGTAATCGGCTCAACTTTTCCATTATTAACGTCGATTTGAGTATTATTTTCAGGTTTTAGCTTCCCGCTGCTTTAAACTGAGATTTCAGCATGTATATATGAGTTATTTAGCTGGGAATTAACCCTCTTAGATCTAGGATAAGCTACTTGGAAGCTTAATTGGAATAATTAGCCATTTATGAAGCTATTTCGGACTATATACGGGTTATGCGACCGAATTGATCCAATTTGGAAATTGTTCTCTTCGCAGCAGGTTTTTTGAACCTTATTAAACGAAATTGGTGACCTTGGGACCTAGTTTGGAAGGTGTTCTAACTACGGGTAAGCAAGAATTTCAGTTAGGAAACTGAAATTGCAAGATTTCGACTATAATTGCTAATATATGACGAATTTGATGTCGTTTCGGTATTGTTCGCAGCGAGAGGGTGATTGACCCTTGGACCGCCTTTGTGTGGCATTGGAGGACCTTCTGGAAGCTTAACGTGAGGTAATGAACTGAGCAAAAACAGGGGATTAAGTTGCAATATAGTTGCAATTGAGAATTTCGCCGAATTGGACTTGTAGTAGCCATTATGACACGATTCTTATGTTTCATTTCCAGCAGGGTCGAGACCTAGTTGAACTACATCTTGGGACTCTTTTGGGCTGACTTGAGTCGAGTAATAGGTGGGTTTGACCTAACCAGAGCAAGTGAAGCTCCTCTATGTTCTATATGTAACTATAGAATTGGTATGGTTGCGCGCTATCGTGATTGATAAGGACTTGGAACTTGTCACTCGAAATATTTGAATTAGAACCTCTATGAAGTAGAGAGCACTCATGCATACGTGTCTTTATGCTTCTGTTTATGTTTATATTTAGTTAAGTTAACTAATGGTCATACTAATGATGCTTTTGTAAAGTAGTAGAGAACAATGATATTCTCGTGACTTTGTAGAGAACAATGACATTCTCTTAATTCTAAAGTAGAAAACTATAACATGCTTATGACCATGTTGATAGTGCCATAATAGTGGAAAGATTATAATGCCATGTGATTTAGCATTACTCTTACATGTTTACAATCTAGTGGATACTAGTTCTTGTCACTCTTTGTGAATTGAAATTCCGATCAGAGAATCAGGGGCTGGAAGACATTGCAATATGAAATTATGATAATTGAGGCATGTGAACTGTGGAATACGTTGCTTGCCATTTGTGCTCATTCGCACACGCTTGTGAGGTAGCTCCCTACAAGCCGGCTCCGGAGTTGGCCTACGCGACAGTGTCGCCGTGCGGGATTGGGTGCCGAAAGTGGATGCCGTAGGAGTGTTACTACCACGGGGCGGCATTAGGCGCGGCCGCAAGCTGGACTACTTGAGTAGGTCCCTGTGAATGAAGGAAAGTGCTAAGAAAATTGAAACAGTAATGAAGATTACCCGTTACCGTGTACAGTAGTTACTTTACACATTATGCTTATGTTCATGTTTATAGTAGTTGCTATGCTTCTATTAATCAGTTAACTCATTACTGTTGAGACTATGATTACATGTTGCCTACATGTTCATTAATTTGTTAGCATTGAAAATATATCATGCAAATTACTCTTTTTATTTTCATTTAGTACATCATGAGCCTAGTGGTATATTCGCGAGGCTGGCGGCTTACCACTGGGAACTATTGTTAATAGTTTCACGCCCTTTTGGTGGTTGTTTTTACAGAGCCTGTTACAGGAGAGGCTAGGGATCGTGTGGCAAGGGAGTCGCGCCAGCTAGGGACTACTAGGAGCATTGCTACTATCACCTTGTTATCGGGCTAACAGCGAGGGTGATGTCCTTTGTATAAAAGACTACCATTGTACCTATTTTGTATACCCAGTATTGTATATCTCCTGTTTTGGATTGACTGTTTTAGTTGTGATACTCATCTTTTGGTTTGAGCTATTTGGATTGTACACTCTTGCCTTTTGTTGATAGTATTTTGACTTGTTACTTTGGCTCTGATATCAGGATAGCGACTTTCTTTGTTTTTATTCCTATCGACTTGTGTTCTTGTAGACGCCTTATATACTGTACGATGTATGGGGAGTCTGTGCCACGTTGCAGGATATGCTCGCTGGTACCCGGGCGTGACAGTGTAGTAAGGCATATATAATAAATATTCATAACTATTTATTTAAATCTTTCAAAATAACATTATAAGAGTTTATTAGAACCAAAAAAACTGAAATAAGTCCGTGCCAAAGCGTGCCAGTAGGAGGTCACACGTATCTATCGGCACACAAGCGTGCCACGTGTCGGCACGCAAGCGTGCCTGTGCTGTACCATGCCAGGGACATAACGACACGCCCCCGTGCCACGGCACTTTAAACCTTGCGTAAAACCCTGAAATTCACATAAAATAACGTGATTTTATGTAGTCGCAGGGGCTTTAATGCAATCTTACACTGCGTGGGTGCTGTTGGCACCGTGTGCGGACATCGAGTGATCTCTGGACTGATTGTCCAAGGCCCTAGGCTTTTTCGAAAATAGAACGTTGATTTTCGGTGCGTTTTTCGGCGAAATCTGCCGACGGAATGCGTTTTCGGTTCGGAATTCTTTCGACGGTGCCTCACGATAGATCATGTTGTCGCTGAGCCTTGTTGGTTGGTCACTCGCGTCATTTCGAGGGTTCGAAAACGACGGGTGAGCGACGGTGGGTTCCGGTGTCGAATTTGACATTTTCGGGAATCCGGATCGGAACGATTATCTGACGATAATCGTTTCGATGTAAGGCGGTGTGTTTGCTGCCAAGTCACACTAATAATTATGTTTAGTGGCAGCGAGTGACTGGTAGCACGAGTTAGGGAGTTCCGGGATAGTTCGTGGGTCCCGGCGAAGTTTCGGTGCGATTTTTGGGACTTCCGGCGTGTTACGGCAATCGGTTTTGGAAAACCGATTCCCGTGGGTTTACATGTGGGCATTGTGAGCTAGTGGTTCGTATTCTTGGGTTGGATTCTAACCCGGTAGACCTTTCGTAGGTCTGGCTGATACTTCTTCCGCAGTTGGGAGACCAGTGTATATACGTACAGGTGGGTACTTCTACCCGAAGTCGGTACAGTGGTGCACGCTCGGTGACATTCCCTTCACTCTTTCCTTGTTGTTTATCTTGCATATTATATATTGAGCCTAGCACCTATACCATATCTCTTTATTGCTCTACTTAGTTTGTTGCATGCCCAGTATCATGTTTTAGAGGTAGAGCGATTTTGGTGATTATTTAAGAGATTTATGACCTGGTCGGTCAATGCGTTAAATCTGTTATTGTGACCTAGTTGGTCGGTCCTTGTATCTCGTATCTGTGACCTATTCGGTCGGTTTACTCACTATAACAAAACTAGGTTATAGCGACACATTTTAGGAACACTTTTGTATAAGTGTCCTATATATATTCAATTTTTTTTAAGCAAAAATAATCAAGGCCCAAATATAAGCCCAATCTAGCCCTAAAAAAAAAATTATCCTGCTCCACCACCCTACCCCACCCGGCCCAATTACTTAAAAAAAAAAAAAAAACTGAGTCGTGAGCTATCTCCCGTTCTCCCCTCTCCGATCACCATCTCCACGAACCCCTTCCACCTCGACCCCTCCAGCTCCGTGACCTCCTCCTCTCCTACGGCCACATCGAGCCCGTTGGCGCACGCAAGCTCCACAGCGCCCTCGCCAACAAACTTCATCGTTGTCTCCGTCTTCTACAGGGCCTGATTCTTAGATCGGGACGACGAGCGTGATGGTCTAGGGTTAGGGTTTGAAGAGCTCTTCGAGAGGCGCTCCCCGTGTTGGGGTTCGAGAGTGCGGTTTCGGAGGGAAGGTATGTTTCAGAATGCTAGTTGCTAATTTCCTGAGATCCACATTTTAGGACATTCATTTATAGATCACCTAAACTAGTGATTCAAGCCGCTGATTTTGATTAATACTATCAAACTATATAACAAAAATATTTTGTGATTAGATGCCTATTATTTATGGACAGTTTGTTGCAAAATGAACAGGATGTGAATCATTTCTGTTTACAAATTGTCTAATGAGGCATCTAACTAGAAAATCTATGCAATCTATGATGTTTTTCACTATTCATAACCCTTAAGAACAAAATGTATAACATTTTGGTACTTTTGGAGCAATGACATTTGCTAATTCTTGTATTGGCTATTAAGATAATCCAGTTTCAATACATTCAAATTGGAACTGGTTCTTATCGCTGTGTTTTTCGAATGTAACTTAGTCAGGAATGTAGGTAGTTTTAACTCTATCTAGAATTGGTGCATTATGTGTGCAACTAAGAAGATATTCAGATCTATAATTCTTATGAGAATGTGTTGTGAGGCGCTGGTGGATATTAACTTGTGACAGCAAATGCTTTTGCATCCTTTTGCCCACATCATGATCAATCTCCTCCGTTTATATAGAACTGGTTCTTGATATCCTCTCTTGTTGAAACTGTTAGCTGATCAGATGTATGTTCACTCGATAGTTTGAGAATTGACCGTAATCAGATGAGGGACACGCTTGTGACCTAAAAATTAACGAGGATATATACCAGTCACGTCCCGCGCTAAAGCATTGTTTATTCATTGTGAGAATATGACAAATCAACCTCATGTTGCTCAACTCAAACAATAGGTACTCAAGTTCGAAACAGAAAGGTCAAAATGCTGAAGATGATGTCCAACAATGAGGGTCGAGCCTTAACACATTATCATTTCTTTTTGAATATGAAAGTGGAGAATGATTAGTTGGTTGAGAAATGAATATGGCCCAACTCCTTTTGATACTTTTGGCACTTCCCTGATGATAGTAACATCCTAACACACAAAAGGGAATGAAGCAAGCGAAAAAAGTGAGTTGAAGCTTTCCTATTCTGGAGGTGTTAAGTGACTAAAAAGTAGAATCTTGTGTATTCATGAAGGGGACATCCTAACCAACCAATCAGTAAAAATGGCACCCTTTTGATGGCCTGATGAAATTTTTTGGCCCTTATAGTTAATAACATGCATGAGAAAATATTATCATTAAACAAAAAGGAAATTTTTACCTTTTCTATTATGAATTTGGTTAAGCTAAGATATGCTCTCATGGAGCAAAAGAAAAAGACACTTTAATTATTTAGTGCATTGATGGCCATGAGTGTGCACTAGCTATTAATATTGTGCATATCAAGTGTCATTTAATTTGGTGCCATATACATACATTAATGTGATGCATGCACAAGTGTAGAAAATATTGATATACATTTTGGAACTGGTTCTTGATACCCTCTCTTGTTGGTAGTTTGGTCGACATGCTCCAGTAGCGGGATGGCATGAGAATTTGCATTGTTATATTAAAGACGTCCTCAACTTGAAGTTGTACTTTTTAATTTTTCTTCATCCTTTTTTGTCTTACTTATCAAAAAGGAAGCCTGTTGTGTCCTATTTCCTTTCACCTCTTATTTCATTTTGTTCTATTGTTAGCTAACTGTAATGAGAAAGGTTATTTTATTTAATGTAGGTTTAATGTCACAAGTTTTACCATAATTTACTGTGCTATTGACCTTTCTCAATTGATACTGATTTATATTTACCTTTTTTGTTCTGTAATATTCTTTGCAGCATTGATCAGTTTTTTGAGTGTTTTGAGGAAATGAGAAGCTCCCAAATGAATTCAGGAAATAGTGGCATATGGAACTGGACTTGTTATGTTTTCAATGCAATAACATTTGCATCCAGTCTTACTTCTGGATCAGATCAGATTCCTGGAGGTATATTCATTTATGTAAATCAGTGTCTTTGATTTTCAATTTTCTAAAGAGTTGCCTTTTCTATTGAAACAACCAACCAATATCTGGTTTACTTTTGTAAGTATTAAATTATGCTAAATAACCATTGTTCTCCATACTAGAAAATGGCGTTTTTAATATTTATATTCAACACTCCCAATCACATCTAGGCTCTAGACTTTTTGATGGGCTCAAGATATGGATTTGAATTAAATGGGAGAAACTTAAATGAAGCTAGGAGCCTGACGGGACTTGAACTCAAAACCTCATGCTCAGATATCATATTAAATTATGTAAAATAATCATTTTTCTCCTATAGCTTAAATTATTAGAGAACGGTGTTGCTAACCGAACTCACACTTTGGAAACAGCTGTTGCTAACCGAACTCACACTTGTTTAATAGCAGGCTTATGAGAGTTTAAGCGATGGCCTTGGTAGGAGTGCCTCGGCTCTTTTTGGTACTCCTCTGAAGGTCTACCAGCATGGAGCAGGTGCGAGGTCGGCTCTAACTTCTGCTTTCCGAGCAGCTCCTGCTGCTGCGATAGCTCCCGTCTCTGCTTCTGCTCGTGCCGTTCACTGTGCACTTCTTGGACTGCGAAACAGGTATATTTATTTCTTCATTTAGTTAATAAAAAATGTTTGTGTAATTTAAATTACTATGCACCTTTTGAGAGGACGTTTT
Organism: Ananas comosus; assembly: GCF_001540865.1. NCBI lineage: Eukaryota > Viridiplantae > Streptophyta > Magnoliopsida > Poales > Bromeliaceae > Ananas > Ananas comosus. Next base: position 21,982 of record NW_017893436.1, read on the forward strand.
AAGGATATATTTGATGCATTGAATCCTTGAATGTTGGACTACGAAACAGAATGTTGTTTCTTGTATCATTATCAGGTAATCCTTAAAATTGAAATCTACAATTAGATATACTTTACCAATTCATGCTTGGGACTGCAGCTTAGATCCTGAACACAAAAAGAAGTCCATGGACAAATATTGGGGACCTTCATGATCATAGTACCAATTGTGAAGAAAAGGTGAGGGCCTGGCCTTATTTTTCATTCTTTTATCTGGTATTGAATATTAATGTTAACATATTATGCGATTATATCTCTTTTGCATGACAGGTTAGTCGGAAAAGATAGATTGACACGATTTCAGCAAAATGCTGATTTGTACAGTGTAAGCCAATCATCTCTCTCTCTCTCTCTCTCTCTCTCTCTCTCTCTCTCTCTGCACGCGCGCTTTGTGATCCATGTTCACATTTATTATTTAATGACAGTTTCTGACTCATAAACACAGCTTGTTGGGGCAATGGTCACAGGGAGTTTGGCAGCTGTATCACTTTGTAGATTTAAACAATATCTAATTTTTTTTATAATTTAAAATCTAAGGAGTTCTTTCCTTTTTCTTTTTTTTCTTTTTTTTTTTTTTTACAGTTTGCACTAAGTTTTATGATTTAATGTGGAGCTCAAGTTACAACTTAGAATGGTATTGCTATAACACCATGCCCCTTCGTTGCTTGAACTAATTATCAGATGATCATCGCCTGCCAAGATTGTAAGGTGCTTGTAGGTGATGCATTTCCGAAGTCTTTTTGTTATGATGCTACAGAGAGATCTTAACTTACTGTGCTCCAACTGTATTTAGGCATCTGAGTACTAATTATTTGATTTCATGATGTTGTTTTCTTTTATTGCTTGTTTCCCGTGTCCCGTGGTGGTCATATTGGATGTGAATGGTTTACATATCTTTTTGCAGATGAGCTCTATATGATCGATTTGGTGTATTTTTCGATGATGAGTTACCAATGAAAACTGGAATTTGTTATTTGCAAAAGTTTGCTACCTTTCTAGTTATTATGTAGAAACTAGCATATAATTCAAGAGAATGTTTCACAACATTCTGTGATGAGTGTTGTCAACCCACTACTCTGAACTTGCTTCTATTTCTTCCTCTTTGCTCTAATTGTCTTTGTGTTTTTCAGAGTCTTTTGTAACATGGCATCATCTAGCTTTTGGAACTTTCGTATCTATTTCGTGCTTGCTAACATTGTACTAGTCGTAATTTTCAGATTTGTCACGACGACTTGATCATAGACCATCAACTTGTAACAGTACTCTGATGTTGTGATTCCTTCATACCATTATTCATATAATAGAAAGAATGTAGTAACTGTTCTCTACTTGAATATAGCATTTTAAAGTATGTTCAATGTGCAGTTTTAAGTGTAAATTATGAAGAAACTCTCATTGGATGCTACATACATGTCGGCAATGAAAAGCAAGATGCTGGGTCTCCTCAATCCCCACTAGGTAGCGGGACGGTATGGCAACAACCTTAATTTTGATATGTTGCACGTATGGGTGTTTTTTAAGCATGCATGCAAAGGATGGTGTAGGGAGGAGTGCGGCTGGTTTGGGCAGGATTAGTGTTTTTTGCTGTTGTTTTTTGTTTTGTTTTGTTATTTTTTGTCGAAGGAGGGGGGAGTGAGGTATGACTAAAATATCCTTGCAAAATCATATATTTAAATACATTCCATTATAAAATCTGAATTATCATATATATATTCCTCAAAACTAGTTAATATACTCTGACGGTAAGTGAGAATTCATGGAAAGAAGTTGAATTTATGTTCCTTTTTAAAGGGGTGTTGTTTTAAACAGAAGCTATAGTGTTAAAAATAAAAATTTTGAAGGGCGTGGATGGCAATTCTTGAGGAATATCTATGTAAAAAGATTATTTTTTACATTTATGTAGCTCTTCTTTTATCCTTGGTCTAATCTCCATCCAAAGTTTTATACTCGTTTCACATAAGGGCTTATTTGCAGGATGTCTTTGATCTACCTTTCCACATGGCTAGAGATCAAATAGAAGAGAGTTTACGGACCAAGATGGCTTCTATTAAGGTGATACGTGACGGCCTTATACATTCAATCAGATGATCAGTTATTTTCACTTGTTAAGTTTGTTTCTGTTGCAAAGTATAGTAGAACTTTTCAGGGACGAAGCCACATGTAGGCTGAGGGGGGCCATGGCCCCCCTCAACTTTTAAAATGTTCATTTTTGGTCCTTATTTTGCTAAGACTTAAAAGATAAGAAGTTATAGTTAAACAAATATTATAATGGTGGCCTACATGAAAAGTTCTTTAGTGTGTCATGAGGCACAACATGAACGGCAGAGAGTCAATCACCGGAGAAAAAAAGAAAAAATGAAATTGCATGCACCTAATACACCATACATCATACTCGACGAGATTCGGCAGATGATATATATTAAAATTAAAAATTTATCCTGTAAATTGATTGCTTCATTTGGAAGGTTTTATTGAAAAGTTATGAATTAAAATTATAAATTTTGAGTATATATTAGTTATCTAGTAGTTCTAAAAAAAACAGCAGTGTAAAAAACTATATTATATATTATATATATATTTATAATATATATATATATATATATATATTATATATATATATAGGCTGGGCTACTATATCATATGAGTATAGAGTCCTTTGTACTCATAATTTTTGGCCGTTCAGATGAAAAATGTGCGGTTGGGATAGAGTGGTTTACGGTTAGGTTGATAGTGGCCCCCATTAGGGTTGAGTGGGGTTGGTTAATAGTATAATCTAACGGGTGACAAATGATTAAAGGGTAGATCAAACGGTAAAAATTTATGAGTACAAAAGGCTCTATACATAAGAGATATGTTAGCCGGACTCTCCTCTCTCTCTCTCAGTATATATAATATAGAGAGAGAGAGATAGGTCTTGTGTGCTATTAGAAGCACGGAGGCTCGTGTGTCCTAAGCTGTTTGATGATGGGTTTTCGATATTGACGATCGGGCTCGTTAGACTTGATCTAACATATTTTGAAGTATCTAGAAAATAAATTTTACGATTTTTTTAATATTATTTACCTAGCAATCAAAAGGATTCAAAAATCAATAATTTTTAAATTATTTTCTAGAAACTCAAATACGCTAGATCAAGTCTAACGGAGCCGATCGTCGGATTTCTGAAGAATCCAATCGAATTGAAATATTCATCATCGAAAACGGTCCAGGAGCACGGAGGCCTCCGTACTCTGAGAGCACAGCAGTCCTGATATATATATATATATAGAATTAGGATGGAATACTATTGATAGCAAAACGCTCTTTTTGCTATCAAGTTTTTAACCTTGGATTAAAAAATCGTAAGGTTAGGATGATATTAGTCAGTTAAGTTGAGTGGTCCCCTAGGTTGATTGGTCCCCACTGTGTTTATAGTATTTAATCCAATGATTAGAAATGATGAAAGGTTGATCCAAAGGCTAAAAACTGATAGCAAAAATGACGTTTTGCTATCAATAGTATTCTAGCCCAACTCTCTCTCTCTCTCTTTCTCTCTCTCTTCTTCTCTCTCTCTCTCTCTATATATATATATGATATATAGATATTGGATTTATCTCTTATAGCTAAAGAATATATAAGACGTTCGTCAGAACTTATAATTTATTCTGGTCTCAACTAGGTTATTCTAGAATATTACATAAATATTATCACACGAAATCCATAGAAATGTGCTATCCCCTTATATATCCGTAATTATCCTGAATGTACGCACATCCTCCGCAACTTTCATTTGTTTTGATTAATTTGTTTCCTTTGCGTGTTGAATTGTGGCGAGTTTGTTAGGTTTAATGGTGATTTGATTAATTTGAGTGGCTTTATAAGTTCTGTTTGTCAAAATTGTGGGGTTTGTTGACAATTAGTATTACGTAGTTAACTGATAGTTAAGTTTAACTTAACCCCCAACCAATTCGGTAGAAATAACACAAATCAAAAGGGAAAGAAAAAATATTGGGGAGGTGCCGACAAATAATGACAAGTCTATTTCGAAGCTCCGTTATAGTTCAAATTCTGCAACAATTGTGTACACTTTGCTAATAGATGCATGTGATAGAATTTCAACAAGAGTCTCCTTTTTTTTTTTAATGCTTTGGCAAATCAAGGATGTTGCACAAATTTGAATTAATTCAAATGTTTTTCAATGTGCAGGTTCAAGTATATAGTCGTGGGGCTGATCAGAATTCGTTTATGCACTTTTTGATTTTTCTTATCAAACAATTTTTATTTTTTTGTATTTTTTTCAGTTAGAGAGTTTAATTTGTTATAATTACTACAACATATGAGTGGATATTGTTGTTGTGACGTATGGATATTTGATTTTAGTTTTATCATTTTAACGAGAATTTAAGGAACTTTGTTGATTGCTTTTTTTTTTTAGTCTCATCGATTTAATGTACATGAGATTAGTTTAATTAAAGTTTAATACTAGATTAGATGTTTAAATAAAATATTATATATTGAATGACAATGGGACACTTATAAAGTGTCACTATATAAAAAAAATATTACTTTTTTTAAAAATTAGGGACACTTATGTGTGTCACTAAAAGAAAAAAAGTGTCACTAAACTGCAGCACTTATTTGGGATATACCGACACTTTATTATGTGTCGCTATATACCCTAGGGACTGTATATATAGCGACACTATTTTTAGTGTCGGTATTTTTACCAGCAACACTTTTTTTAGATTTTAATGACACTTAAAAGTGTCGCTATAGCTTAGTTTTGTTGTAGTGACTCCATTGTTATCGTGACCTATTTGGTCGGTTGGGCTACTCGATGACCTATACGGTCGGTATACCCTTAGGGGTAGGATTGTCGGCTAGTTGCCGATGGTTGGCTATTGAGCATATCAGCATCGGTCGCCCTTACTCGTTCGTATTTCACGAACACCAGCGGCCTAATCCACCACAAGAGGGTGTTCTTTTCTGAAAAAGTGGTTGGAGGTGCCAACCCGTGAGCCCATAGGCTACCTTGGGTTATATGCAGGCTGAGTAGCAGTGGCACAGGCTTGAGGTCTACAGTGTGGACCAACAGGGCACAAGCTTGAGGTCTGCTGTCACGCCCCCGCCCAGAAACTCCGACCGATTTGGCCGGTTCGGGCACGGCGAACGGACGCCGAACGGACAACACCTCCCTTGTCCGCCCAAGGCTCAACAACAGATCGAGTACAAGAATTTACCCAGGATTTTAAATTCTATAAGTACACAATCAACGGGGCACAAACAGTGTCAACAACAAAGAGCAAGTAATCCACATGATACACAAGTGAAATAAAAAGAGTTTTTACTAACTATTACATTAATTGCATCCAATTACATCACATTCTTTTACATTTACATTTTTCTCCAAAATAAATTGTAACATACCACATTCCTCGTAAATTGTGCCTAGTTTCGTCGAAATGGGCGGAACGCGGAGTGGAACGAGTTAGAGTGGACTCTAAGTGCATTAGAGTCCATAAATAAAGCAAAAAGGGACCCGAGAGAGCAAATCTGAAAATCTGGCTAAGTTCCAGATTTTGAGCTCTCGGGGACCAGTCCCTGAAGGAGAGACCGGTCCCCGTACGCGTAGCCTGCCAGGAATCCTGAGGCAACCGGTCCCTGGCAGTGAGACCGGTGCTCGGGAGACCGGTCCCTGAAGGAGAGACCGGTCTCTCGCTGTGCAGCAAGCCAAAAACTCGAAAATTTGGCTAAGTCCTGGAAAACCTACGTTCGGGAACCGGTCCCTGGTCGGGGAGACCAGTCCCCGACAGCGAAAAACGCCCAGTCTGGGCAGTGCACTATGAAACCAGTGGAGGGGCTTAAGTGCAATTGTCACAACATGTTATATGGCCATCCCCTTCACTCCTACAGCCATTGCTCTCCTCTCTCTCATTTTCTCTCTTTCTCTCTCTAGAAAACTAACCCTAGAGCTTGGAGAAGAAGGAGAAGAAGCTAGTGGAGGGATATTTGGAGGTTTTGGAGGTTCTAGAAGCTCTCCAACAAGAGGATCTTGGTGGGGCTTGGACTAGAGGTAAGTTTTGTAAGGTTTTCCTCTAGGGTTTGAATTTTGGTTTAGGGATTTGGAGCTTTGTGCTCCTTAGAGGCTTTAGAGGCTCTTTTGAGCCATGAATACCATGGTACCCATGAGAGCTCAAGGTGCTCTCATGGTGAACACTTGGGGGCTAGGATAGATGCCATAGGGATGGTTCTAAAGGCTTGGAAACCTTATTAGAAAGCTTCCTAGGTGATTCTAAGCTAGTATTTGCTTAGGGTTGAGATCAATCTAGGAGTTGAGCCAAAATGACATTGTTAGGGCTTGAAAATTGGGGCTTTTGCCCTAGGATTTTTTGGGGACGAATTGACCCCGTAGAAACCTAATTGGAGGTGCCCTAAATGCGTGGGACAACTCCATTTAACGTTACAAAAATATTAGAGTATAGTTCATGTACAAAAGGCCTAATATGGCACTATTTTGGTTATAGGGCGCGGAATCGACTTTCGTAAAGTTCGGGAGTCGTCACATTCTACACCCACACGATCATTAGAGGTGGGGGGTGCACGTCGGAATCGTTGGATTCCCTTCTATGTCTGTTTCACTTTTCTTGAGCATTTTGTTATATAGCCATTCACGCATAGTAGGGTAATCTTACATGTGACTAGAGGTTAGAATTTCAATATTGTGCTTCTAATGTAGATGAACATAGTGATTGAAGAAGAACCGAAATGGACATGTATGATTGAACCCGAGAGATGTGTGAATGTGGGACTTGGACTTGACCATAGTAAACAAAGGTGACATTGACTATAGAGACAAGATTGGCATTGACAAAAATGACTAGAAAGTGACATGAACAAATAGGTAGAAAACCTATCATAAAAGTGGCATTGTGACTAGTGGCTATGTATCCTCAACTTGAGGATTGGATCGAGGCTCACGTGGACTTAGGCTTGAGGGAGGTCGCTCCTCCTCAAGTGGTGTACTTCGAAGTGTAGACACCAACGGGGAAGAACCCCGTCGACGATCCCTCGGGTGGTTGTGCTTAAAGCCTCCCTCGGTAGACGGGGGATGGATTGGTGAGCTATTGGGGTTAACAAAGTTAACCGGTAAGATTGGGTACAGAAAGATAGAGTAATGAAAAAGAACATGCATGGATGCATATTATATATTGTTGAATACATATATCCACTGATATTCTTTTGTAGGCATAGTATTAGATGCATTAGTACTGGTTACTTTTCCTTCCTTGAAATACTTATGCCTGGATAGACCTAGTGGGTAAGTCGGCGAGGTCGGATGTCGAGCCCACTGGGAACTTCGTTTAGTTCTCACACAACTAATCCTACAGGTCCTAGCACGAGCGGGGCGGCGGAGGACCGAGGCAAGGGTATAGCGCCGTAGGTAGCGGCCACCGGGATTTTCCTATTTTGTAGCCATTTCCCTTTTGGTATACAAGTATCAACTTTATTTTGTTGATTTAGAGATGTAAAGTTGTAAACAATCATGTAATTTGGTGGATGGCTAAATGTAAAAAGAAATGATGAATGAATGGAAAAGAATGTAATAGTTAATTTACTTGTATTTGGTTCAAATGCAATCAAGTACCTTGTATGTTGTATGATGTAGCTTAGAGCTTTCGCTTCCGTTGTTGCTTGTCCTCGTGCAAACCTTGTATTATATATGCAAATCTCTTGTTGATTGCTTATTCATACATATTGTTAGAGCCTTGGGCGAACAGGGGAGGCTCTGTCCGTTCGGCGTCTGTTGACGTGACCCGAACCCGACCAAATTGGCGGGGATTGGGGCGTGACAGATATAATGGTATCAGAGCGAAGTTGAAAGCAAAAGTCTAGGAATGACCTAGGAACCAGAGGTTTGAAGACCATAGGGACTTAGGAAAACGTTTAACGTGGACTTGGTTTATGCAAAAGCGAATGATTCGGTCAACGGTAACACTTCTCTAGAAGGAAGTAGAGATGGACTAGGAGGCTTAATTGTTGTCTACTTAAGGGACCTTGTGGGGCGGCCGACCACATGACACCAAGAATGGAAACGATTATGCTTGTTGCTTTCGCTTAATTGGGTAGTTATTTGGAACGTGTAAGAGTCACGTGTCTCGAGTGCTAATGTGTGTGCATTGCGTTTCAGGACGCGATGGCACCGCCGAGGAGAGTTACGAGGTCTACACCGGCGGAGCCTCGGGAGGAGCCCGGGCAGTCAGGGTCGGACGAAGTGCGCGAGTTGCGAGCCCAGGTAGCGGCTTTGGCCGGGGCTATGCGGCTTCAAGGGGAGCAGATTGGGCAGCTCCACGTGATGATGGTGCAATAGGCGGCGGCGGCGGCCTCGGTGCCGAGGGATCCACCCCCACTGGCTGCTCCTGTAGCACCACCTCCTGCGGTGGCGGCAGCGCCAGTGACGATGGTTCCTTCGACGGCATCGGGTTCATCGACTCCTATTCCCGATGTACTTGAGGCCGAGCAGGAGCGCACGTTGGCGGCGCTGACGGCATTCAAGCGATTCAACCCTCCAACCTTCAATGGTGATGTGAAGGATCCGTGGGTGACGGAGAGTTGGCTAGCCGCGATGGAGGCGTTGTTCGAGGATATCTATACCCTCGAGAAGGATAAAGTTCACCTTGCGGCACATTGTTTCGATGGGCCGGCCCGCTTGTGGTGGAATCAGGCAAAGAAAAATCGCTCGTTAGGGCACGCTTTTCTTACTTGCCAGGCGTTTCGGGAGATGCTGCTTATGGAGTATTTCCCCGAGAGCGACAAAAGGAAAATCAAGGAGGATTTTCGGAAGCTAAGGTAGGGAAGCCGATCGGTGCGGGAGTACGAGAGGGAATTCACGCACATGATTAACTGCGTGCCGGCTTGGTTCACGGTGATAGGGACCGAGCGGAGGTGTTTGAGCGCGGGTTGCGACCCGAGATTTTCAAGGTCATACATGCCTTCCGTTTGAAGACCTACGAGGAGGTTCTTGACCGCGCGCTCTGGGTGGAGCGCGGGAATGCCATTGCGCGTGATGAGCGCGAGACTTTTGAGAGGGACAGGGAGAAAGATAAGTCCAAGAAGCGACCGGCTGTTGGTTCGGCGGGCCAATCAAGCTCAAAGCGACCCCCGCGACCTCAGTGATCACAGGGGCGGGGAGGCAGGAGCCAGGCGACTTTCTTCCCGTGTGTTATTTGCGGCGGGAACCATAGGCCCACGGATTGTTCCCAGCGCGGGGGGAGATGTTATCGGTACGGCTCTGCTGGACACATGAGTTGGGAGTGCTCGGGCGGTGCATCCCCGGCTCTGTCATCAGCTTCAGTCCAGTACACCCCACGGCAGCAGGCGGGGCTGCCACCCGCCATATCTGCTGGACGATCGTCGGCGCCTCGTTAGCCGGAGGCCTCTCGAGCACCTAGTGGGCGGGTATTTGCCACTTAGGTGGAGGAGCCACCAATTATTGTTCCCAACGACGTCGTGGCAGGTATTATTCTTATCAGAGGCACTAGGGCTAGAGCCATATTTGATACAGGTGCATCTCAATCATTCATAACAGCATCATTTGCACTAGCTCATGACATAGAGGTTATGCATTATGAGGATTATTGGACGGTGACAGCACCTGGACTTACGTTTCATGTGCATGATGAATGTTTAGACTGTCCAGTACAGATAGGCGATTGGATCATGCCGATCGACTTGTTAGTGTTGAAGCAATTGTGGAGATTTGACGTACTCTTGGGCACCAATTGGCTCTCCAAGTATTACGCGGTTATCGATTGCGAAAGGAAGGTTATCACTTTTCGTGAGCTTAACCAAGAGGAGATGGTCTACAAGGCGTGTAATGGTGCGCGTTTCGCGGCGACCATATCGTCAGTGAGGGCGAAGAAACTGATCAAGGGTGGTTGCAAGGCCTACTTGGCGACCATCGTAGACCCTCAAAGGGAATACGCGGAATTGGAAAATATTCGGGTGGTGTGCGAGTACCCGGATGTATTTTCGGCGGAGTTACCGGGATTGCCACCGGATCGGGAAGTCGGGTTCGTCATTGACTTGATTCCCGGGGCGGCGCCAATTTCGAAGGCTCCGTATAGAATGGCACCGGTGGAGTTAAAAGAGTTAAAAGCCCAGTTGCAAGACTTGCTCGATAAAGGCTTCGTACGGCCGAGCGTGTCTCCGTGGGGAGCTCCGGTGCTATTTGTAAAGAAGAAGGACGGCACACTCCGACTCTGCGTTGACTATCGCGAGTTGAATAGAGTGACGATCAAGAACAAGTACCCACTGCCGAGAATTGACGATCTATTCGATCAGTTACAAGGGTCAAGGGTATATTCTAAAATTGATCTCTAGTCGGGGTATCATCAATTGAAGATACGACCCAAGGATGTGCACAAAACGGCGTACCGTACGCGGTATGGCCATTACGAATTCACGGTGATGCCGTTTGGGCTTACTAATGCCCCAGCAGCATTCATGGACTTGATGAATAGAGTCTTCCGTCCGCTATTGGACCGGTGCGTCGTGGTTTTCATTGACGACGTATTGGTATATTCTCGGACCGAAGAAGAACATGAGGAGCATTTAAGGCTCGTGTTGGAGATACTCCGGAAGGAAAAGCTTTATGCAAAATTGAAGAAATGTGAGTTTTGGCTTTCGGAGGTTACTTTCTTGGGCCACGTTGTATCCGTAGATGGCATTTCGGTGGACCCAAAGAAAGTTGAGGCGATTAAAGATTGGCCTCGCCCAACAAGTGCAGCGGAAGTTCGTAGCTTCCTTGGACTTGCGGGCTACTACCGGCGGTTCGTGGAGGGGTTTGGCAGGATAACAACTCCACTAACGCGCCTCACGCACAAAGGGATGAAGTATGTTTGGAGCCCCGAGTGTGAGCGGAGCTTTGAGGAGCTAAAGAATAGACTAACATATACTCCAGTGCTTGCTTTGCCGATGCTGGGAGAGAGTTACGTCATTTATAGTGATGCCTCGTACGTTGGCCTCGGGTGTGTCTTAATGCAAAACGGCCGAGTCATAGCCTATGCATCGCGTCAGTTGAAGACATACGAAAAGAATTACCCGACATATGATCTTGAACTAGCGGTGGTTATTTTCACGCTAAAGCTTTGGAGGCATTACTTATATGGGGAACATTGTGAGATTTACACCGACCATAAGAGTCTCAAATACTTGTTCACCTAAAAGGAGCTAAACTTGCGACAGCGGCGGTGGTTAGAGTTGCTCAAGGATTATGATGTCACGATTCTCTACCACCCCGGGAAAGCGAACGTTGTGGCCGATGCTCTAAGTAGAAAGTCGGCGGAGAATTTGGCGACGAAAATTACACCTCAACCGGCTTTGCAAAAGGAGATGCAGCGGTTTGGTCTAGAAGTTGTGGCACCGGGAGTGCCGGCAACACTTGCCACCTTGGTTGTGCAACCAACCTTGTTGGAGAAGCTTAAGGGATTACAAGCATCGGATGAATTTCTCCAAAAGGTGCGGGGCAAAGTTGAGAGCGATAGTGCCGATGATTTTGGCATTGGAACCGACGGTGCACTACGATATCGGGATCGTTGGTGCGTGCCCAAGGACGACGATCTTCGGAGGGCGATTATGCAAGAAGCGCATATCTCCCTATAGCATTCACCCGGGCGGCGCCAAAATGTATCGGGACCTGAAATTGCATTATTGGTGGCCGGGCATGAAGAAAGATATAGGAGAGTTTGTGGCACAGTGCCTCACGTGCCAACAAGTGAAGGCGGAGCGTCGATTTCCGGCGGAAAAGTTGCAAAGTCTACCTATACCCGTGTGGAAATGGAAAAACATCGCAATGGATTTTGTGACAGGTATGCCTAAATCACAAGGTGGACATGACGCGATTTGGGTAGTTGTGGACCGGTTGACAAAATCGGCACACTTTCTGCCGATCCACACTACTTGGTCGGGAGACAAGTTAGCTCAAGTCTATATTGACGAGGTGGTGAGACTTCATGGGGTTCCGGTATCTATAGTATCGGATCGGGACCCTAGGTTCACGTCTCATTTTTGGAAGAGCTTACGAGATGCATTGGGCACACGGCTCGACTTTAGCATGGCATTCCATCCTCAAAGTGACGGTCAATCGGAAAGGACTATTCAAATACTTGAGGACATGCTTCGAGCGTGTGTACTTGATTATAAGGGCGGATGGCACGATCACTTGCCGATGGCGGAATTCGCATACAATAATAGCTATCAAGAAAGTATTGCGATGGCACCATTCGAGGCCCTGTATGGAAGAAAATGTGAGACCCCAAATAGTCCTATATATGAGATATAATAGGGCTAAACTCTTAACCCGGCTTAAGCATTTTGGGTGGTGGCAAGGCCCAAGAGGTTAAGAGAGTTAAGCGTGCTAGGACGGGAGTAGTCCTAGGATGGGTGACCCCTTGGGAAGTCGGGGCGTCACAGAAAATGTCACTCGCGAATACATTGGAGCGATGTGGGCGAGAAGATGGTTCTTGGCCCGGATGTGGTGCGGGAGGCGGAAGAGAAGGTTCACCTTGCCTGACAAAGATTAGCGACGGCGCAATCGAGGCACAAGAGTTATGCCGACAAGCGGCGAAAGGATATTGAGTTCGCGGTAGGAGACCGCGTATTTCTAAAAGTATCGCCGATGCGAGGAGTAAAGCGGTTCGGTGTTCGCGGGAAGCTAAGTCTCCGCTATATCGGACCTTTCGAGATTTTGGAACGAGTTGGCGCGGTGGCCTACAAGTTAGCGTTACTACCGAGGCTCGCGGGAGTACAAGATGTATTTCATGTATCCCAACTCCGCAAGTATGTCTATGACCCAGATCATGTCCTCTCGTATATACCGATAGAGCTCCAAGAGGATATGACTTATGAGGAGTTCCCGGCTTATATCGTGGATCGGGAAGCGAGGAAACTAAGGAACTAGGAAATCCCGTATGTTAAAGTTCATTGGAGTGAACATGATGACCGGGAAGAAACTTAGAAACTGGAGAGCGAGATGCGGGAGCGCCATCCTCATCTCTTCGATGAGTTGAATTGAGGTAAAGATTTCGATTCCGAATAAGTAGTTTCGCGGACGAAACTAAATTTTAGGGGTGGAGAATGTAACACACCACATCCCTCGTAAATTGTGCCGAGTTCCGTTGAAACGGGCGGAATGCAGAATGAAACGAGTTAGAGTAGACCCTAAGTGCATTAGAGTCCATAAATGAAGCAAAAAGGGACCCGAGAAAGCAAATCTGAAAATCTGGCTAAGTCTCAGATTTTGAGCTCTCGGGGACCGGTCCGTGAAGGAGAGACCGGTCCCCGTACGCATAGCCTGCCAGGAATCCTGAGGCAACCGGTCCCTGGCAGTGAGACCGGTCCTCGGGAGACTGGTCCCTGAAGGAGAGACCGGTTCCTCGCTGCGCAGCCAGCCAAAAAACTTGAAAATTTGGCTAAGTCCTGGAAAACCCACGTTCGGGAACCGGTCCCTGGTCGGGGAGACCGGTCCCCGACAGTGAAAAACGCCCAGTCTGGGCAGTGCACTATGAAACAAGTGGAGGGGCTTAAGTGCAATTGTCACAACATGTTATATGGCCATCCCCTTCACTCTCACAACCATTTCTCTCATCTCTCATTTTCTCTTTTTCTAACCCTAGAGCTTGGAGAAAAAGGAGAAGAAGATAGTGGAGGGATATTTGGAGGTTTTGGAGTTTCTAGAAGCTCTCCAACAAGAGGATCTTGGTGGGGCTTGGACTAGAGGTAAGTTTTGTAAGGTTTTCCTCTAGGGTTTGGATTTTGGTTTAGGGATTTGGAGCTTTGTGCTCCTTAGAGGCTTTATAGGCTCTTTTGAGCCATGAATACCATGGTACCCATAAGAGCTTAAGGTGCTCTCATGGTGAACACTTGGGGGCTAGGATAGATGCCCTAGGGATGGTTCTAAAGGCTTGGAAACCTTATTAGAAAGCTTCCTAGGTGATTCTAAGCTAGTATTTGCTTAGGGTTGAGATCAATCTAGGAGTTGAGCCAAAATGACATTGTTAGGGCTTGAAAATTGGGGCTTTTGCCCTAGAATTTTTCGGGGACGAATTGACCCCGTAGAAACCTAATTGGGGGTGCCCTAAATGCGTGGGACAACTCCGTTTAACGTTACGAAAATGTTAGAGTATAGTTCATGTGCAAAAGGCCTAATATGGCACTATTTTTGTTATAGGGCGTGGAATCGGTTTTCGTAAAGTTCGGGAGTCATCACATTCTACACCCACACGATCATTAGAGGTGGGGGGTACACGCCGGAATCGTTGGATTCCTTTCTATGTTTGTTTCACTTTTGTTGAGCATTTTGTTATATAACCATTCATGCATAGTAGGGTAATCTTACATGTGACTAGAGGTTAGAATTTCAATATTGTGCTTCTAATGTAGATGAACATAGTGATTGAAGAAGAATCGAAATGGACATGTATGATTGAACCCGAGAGATGTGTGAATGTGGGACTTGGACTTGACCATAGTAAACAAAGGTGACATTGACTATAGAGACAAGATTGGCATTAACAAAAATGACTAGAAAGTGACATGAACAAATAGGTAGAAAATCTATCATAAAAGTGGCATTGTGACTAGTGGTTATGTATCCTCAACTTGAGAATTGGATCGAGGCTCACGTGGACTTAGGCTTGAGGGAGGTCGCTCCTCCTCAAGTGGTGTACTTCGAAGTGTAGACACCACCGTGGAAGAACCCCGTTGACGATCCCTCGGGTGGTTGTGCTTAAAGCCTCCCCCGGTAGACGGGGGATGGATTGGTGAGCTATTGGGGTTAACAAAGTTAACCGGTAAGATTGGGTACAGAAAGATAGAGTAATGAAAAAGAACATGCATGGATGCATACTATATATTGTTGAATACATATATCCACTGATATTCTTTTGCAGGCAAGTATTAGATGCATTAGTACTGGTTACTTTTCCTTCCTTGAAATACTTATGCCTGGATAGACCTAATAGGTAAGTCGGCGAGGTCGGATGCCGAGCCCACTGGGAACTTCGTTTAGTTCTCACACCACTAACCCTACAGGTCCTAGCACGAGCGGGGCGGCGGAGGACCGAGGCAAGGGTATAGCGCCGTAGGTAGCGGCCACCGGGATTTTCCTATTTTGTAGCCATTTCCCTTTTGGTATACATATATCAACTTTATTTTGTTGATTTAGAGATGTAAAGTTGTAAACAAGCATGTAATTTGGTGGATGGCTAAATGTAAAAAGAAATGATGAATGAATGGAAAAGAATGTAATAGTTAATTTACTTGTATTTGGTTCAAATGCAATCAAGTACCTTGTATGTTGTATGATGTAGCTTAGAGCTTTCGCTTCCGTTGTTGCTTGTCCTCGTGCAAGCCTTGTATTATATATGCAAATCTCTTGTTGATTGCTTATTCATACATGTTGTTAGAGCCTTGGGTGGACAGGGGAGGCTCTGTCCGTTCGGCGTCTGTTGACGTGACCCGAACCCGATCAAATTGGCGGGGATTGGGGCGTGACATGAATACATGTTCATCAAGTACATAGCTCTCGAAGTCCTCACCTACATTAATCTCTCTCAAATACATAGGTGTGCTAATGCAAAAGGAAAGCTATTACTCTACCAATAATCCTCACTGGTCGGGCGCGATGCCCTTGCCGTGGTCCTCACCTGGCAAACCTGTACCTAGCCCTAGAAATAGAGTGGGGTGAGAACTATCTTCCATAGTTCCCAGTGGGGTCGGCCGCCGACTCCGCTGATCTCCCCACTAGGTCCAAGTTGGCACAAGTAACTACGAAATAGATAGATATATATCAAAGCTGTAAAGACATAATAGGAAAACTATGCTACTATGCCCATAATCATGTGAAATGAATGCATGCATCATTTAATAAAAGTTTACTATCATGCTAACAAGTTCGATCCATGTTCGACAAGCAATGTTCGATGACAATTTTAACTTTTCATTTACCCAATCTGTGGCGAAACCCTTGGGTTCGCCTACGCCTCACATATCCATCCCATAGGGTAAGGAGACTCCATGTGTCCCCGAACCCGGGATTGTCTGCGGACATCCACTCTGTCCTAATCGCCCGACACTCCGGAGTACTCGACGATAATCCTCTCTATATGAGGATATGGACGGCTTTACAATCCCGAATAAAAGACCGTGAGCTTGATCTATCCTCTCCACTTGAGGATACCCTACGAACTAGGGCCAACATTCTCTCGGAACTCATCTATTCCGACAATCATGCATAATTACTTAGCTATACTAAGTTCATTGTTCACAAGTCATTTACTAGGGAATCCACCTATCCCTAAGTTCATGAACCTCTAGTGTCAAATACACTACATAATGCCACTCGTTCTGTTCTTTAAACATTTAGATGCCACTCTCTATATCACTAAATAACCATCGAGTTCATCTCTTTCCTTTAGCACTATAGGATCCATGTTCCCACCCAATCCTTGTCTATCCATTTCACCAAGTATTCCATGCACACTAGGTTAAAATTTAGAAGCATAAGGAAAAGGTACTACCATGCAATCGTACAATGCAACATGCAAGAGATGAAAATCATGTATTTCTAAGACATAATAGAGAGTTCGGTTGCTTCGGGATGACACCCCCCCTGAAAGTTTTGAGGAGCCCAAGGATCTATCTAGATTGTATCTATCACCTAGAGGGGGGGTGAATAGGTGTAACGGCCAAAAATCACAAATCTCGATGCAATAAAAATAAATGCGGAAAATAAAAAGCATACCGAGATTTACGTGGGAAAACTCCAACTTGGAGAAAAACCCACGGGACCAACACGCGAAAAAACAATTCACTAAGAGAAAAGATTACAAGGTGATTACCGACTCCACGGACTTAACCTCTCTTAACCTCCTATGAATCTTCGCGCTACCCTCCGGGTTGTCCACGCCCTCACGTCCGAATCCACGAACGCCTCCACTTCGAATCCACGAAGCTTCAATCACGCCGAATCCACGACGCCACTCGAATCCACGAGCCCACGATCCGAATCCACGAACCGCCGTCAAATACGCCGAATCCACGACGCCACCATGAAGAATATCATGAATATGGTGATCCTTCGCTTTGGAGTATCGTAGAAAACCAGGGAATAGAACTCCAAGCGAAGCGGAGATCAAATCGACATATTAATATCAAATTTCAATATCTCGATTTGATCTAAAAGAGGCTTTTTGTAGAAAATAGGTTTTTGATGAAATCCGAGCCTCTAGGGTTTCTCAAATATGTATTTTCGTGATGCTTAATCAGTTAGAGAACCCCTATAGCTTATTTATAGACTTTAGAATCAAAACAGAGTAGGATTAGAAAGTTTCTTTCCAAAATCAGCACCTTGTACCGGAACAAGGAAAGCTGTCCAGGGTACACCATGACGGAAGATTTTTCTGCGAAGCTCCTGTACCCTGGATAGCTTCAGCTTGTTCCGGAACAGGGCTTGTACCGGTACAGCATGAAGCTTGTACCGGAACAACCATCAAACTTTCTGCGCAACGTTGATGGCTGTACCCTGGACAGAAAACCCTTGTACCGGTACAGCAATGCAATTTTCGCTGAAAATGCATTGTTTCGGGTTTTACAAACTCTTAGAAACTTTCTAATCAATTACAACTTGAAAATATGATTCTAAGATCTATAAATAAGTATGAATCACCATAAACAAGATTTAAAACTTACCTACGCATCGTGATTCAAGTTTTGCGTGTTTTGCGTCCTTTCCGATTCTTCGAAGTCTTGGATTCTTCGATCTTCAATACTCCGCTCCGAACTTCTTCAAGACTCCGACTCGACCCACGAAACTTGCCAACACATAGGACCTAACAATCTCCCCCTTTGGCAATTTCGTGACAAAACACACACAAACTCACAAATTACAATTTAAAGAAAAAACGAAGTTCAATGTCATCACCAAAACATCGAACCCCTCGCGTGTAATCCAAATACAATTTGAAACTCAAAATTACATCAAAACTCCTAAAACAGACTCTATGACTTAGACGCAACTAGGAGTCTTGAAGTCTTGATTTCCTGCAAACCAATTCATTCAAAAAATAATTAGCACTAAATTCTTATACCTTCTCCCCCTTTGTTCTTCACATCTCGATCACATCTCCCCCTTTGTTCTTGAACTCATCATCCTCTGCTTAGTTCATTGCCTGTTCATCCATGCTCTCCCCCTTTATCTACGCTCTCCCCCTTTTTGTCAAAAATTGCCAAAAGAAAGCAAATAAAGAGAGAAAACATACTAGAAAAGCATAAGCGTAATCAAGTCATAGTTACAGGCCTAAAACAAAAAACAAGCAGAACTGAAACTAAAACATCATCCTAAAATGCAAATGCAGTGAAAGAGAGAGACTAAGCTCGACGAACGATCTCAGATTTCGAAAAATTTGCTTTAAAAATCCATCAAATTAAATTAATTTCAAATAAATTAAGGCTTTTACTCCAAGAATCATTATAATGACAATAAGATATTATAAAATTTCAAAATACATCAAAACATCAAAATTTCATTATCAAAAATAATTTAATGATTCAAAACCATCAAGATGTAAGTTGATGAAAAATGATTTTTAGAAATTCAACAAAAATTGACACCAATTTGTCGTAACACGTTCAAAATAGAGATTTAACTAATATGATACCGGGGGTGGCTCTTTGAGCATCTTTTTCAAACTAGCACCTTATTACTCCGAAAATTCTAAAATATTTATTTTTTTTCAACCTTTTTCGGCTTTTTCAATTAAATTCCATGTGGTAGCTTCACACACTTGCCGGACGACCGGGGTGGTAGCTCTTTCCTACATGTGGTGGTAGTTTTCACACTCCTTTTAGGATGTAACTCTTTCCACATCTTTTACATATAGGAGTTTCTTTTTCCCTTTTTTTTTTATTTTTAAACAATTTCAAACTCCCCCTAAATTAGACAATCTCACAATTGAAAATAATTTTGACGAATTTTAGTCAATTAGAGAATATCCATTCATCATATCCAACACTCACAACCAAGATGAATTAATCACCAAAAAATCAAATTTGATTTCAAAATTTTGATGAATTTATGCAATAAGAAATCATATAATAAATTATCGTCAAAATAATAAATAGTGGAGTAAAGACGATAATTAATATGAATTTAACTTAATATGATTGTGAAGATTAATACCGTTTAAACAACTTTTTTAAAAAAAAACTTCTCTTCTCAAAATAATGATTCTCAATCATCTCCTTTCTCAAAAATTTGAATCCCCAAATACCTTTCCTCAAAAAGATTTTTAATCAAACAAAATTCAAAGCACCAAGACATCATAAACATGTAATGCAATGAATAAAATTAGGCAACAAGCACCTATCAAAGCATTACACTAAAGATCAAAATGACTAAGACGAGGAGCAAGGAAAGATATCACCTTTCCGGATCCAAACTTGTCGGATCTTAGGTTTTCTCGGCTTGTCGACGTTTGGTGCCGTTTGCTTAGATTTTAGATCAATCGTTGGTGTTTTCTTCGCTTGAGGCTTAGATAGAACTTGGCGTTTAGGCTTAGGAATCCGATTCTCTTGAGGTCCTCGACTAATTGGATTTTCCTTTTGATTCCTCGGGGGAAGTCGAGTTGTAGACGATGTCAATTGAGGTTTTGAGAGTGTTGATCGATGTGTAGACATTGCCAATTGTTTCTTCTTATCTTTCACGAGGCAATTCCTTTTGATGTGACCGTTAACTCCACATCGATGACACACTTTGCCTTTTAAAGTTGTTGAGACTTTAGATGTTGCCGTTTGATCCTTCTCAACATATGTCCGTTCATATCCAAGGCCTAGCTTGTTCGTTTGACCCAATCCGAGCATATGGTCCAATTTCTTTGATCCGGAAGAAAAACGTTGAATGTCGGATTGAAGTTGACGAACTTGATAGGTCAAAGACTTGTTGGATGTGTTTGATTCCTCGAATTGTTGCTCCAAAAATCCAATCTTGTCGTTAGAAGATTTGATCGTTGATTCCGCTTCTTTGAGCTTCCCGAGGAGGTCCGAATTCGTTTTTAAAATTGATTCCCTTTCCTCCTCGAGAGCTTTGTTCGTGGTTTTCAAGTTGTTGTTATCCTCTTCAAGATTCAACATACGACGCCTCAACTTCTTATTTAATTTAGCCATCTTCTTTGATTCAATAAGAAGTAGGTTGTAAGCTTCCGCTATATCTTCGTCGTTCGAATCCTCCCCGCTTTCGCCGTTGTCGCTCGATGAATCATGCGAGGAAAGAGATACATTAGAATTAGTAGTGATAGAGGATAAACACACAACATTCGACGAAGGTGTATTAGCAAATAAGGCAATTTGATCATTCTTCTCTTCGTCACTTGACGATGATTCACTTGATGTCGAATCATCCCACGTCTTTGCTTGCATAGCCTTTTGTTTATACGTCTTCTTTGAAGGACAATCCGTCGCAATGTGACCGTAGCCTTTGCACTTGAAGCATTGGATCTCTCCTTCAAAGACATCCTTTTCTTTCGAAGCCTTTGCACGCTTCTTCTCCTTAGATGTATACGATGAAGATTTAGACGATGAGGCCTTGTCCGATCTATTCTTCTTTCGAAAATTCCGGCGAAATTTCTTCGTGAGGAGCGCTAATTGACGTTCAAAATCGGCAAGAGATAAATCGTCGTCGGAACTCGAGTCTTCGTCTTTCTCTTTTGTCGATTTCAATGCAACCCCTGTGCTTTTAGAGAAAGACTTGGAAGAAGATTGATTAGTAGGAAAAGTCATCTCATACGTTTGCAAAGCTCCTACTAATTCTTCTACTTTCATCTCGTCCGGATGTTTGACCGTTTCGATCGCGGCTACTTTAGCCCGAAAACGTTCCGGAAGAGTTCGAAGAATTTTTCTAACTATTTTAGCATCCGGGATTTTCTCTCCCAAGTTAGCGCATGTATTGACCACGTCTTGTAGACGCGTATAGTACTCGGTAAAGGTCTCATTTTCATCCATCGAAATTGAATCGAACTTGCTAGTTAGCATTTGCAATTTTTGGACCTTTACTAAGCTTGTTCCTTCATGCGTAACTTGTAGAGTATCCCAAATTTCTTTTGCCGTTTCGCATGCCGAAACACGAGTAAACTCCGTTTGAGACAATGCATTAAATAAAGAGTTTATGCCCTTGCCGTTAAACGAAGATGACTCGTTTTCTTCTTTCGTCCACTTGTTCCGTGGTTTTGGCTTTTCAACATTATCGACCTTTTCTATCGGATGTTTCCACCCAAATTCAATAGATTGCCAAACTCGCTCATGGATAGCAATTAGAAAAGCTCTCATGCGAACTTTCCAATAGGCATAATTCGTGCCGTCGAAGAGCGGAGGTCGATTAATGTTACCACCTTCGGCCATTAGATAACAATTTATCTAGATCCCGCTCTGATACCAATTGAAAGTTTTGAGGAGCCCAAGGATCTATCTAGATTGTATCTATCACCTAGAGGGGGGTGAATAGGTGTAACGGCCAAAAACCACAAATCTCGATGCAATAAAAATAAATGCGGAAAATAAAAAGCACACCGAGATTTACGTGGGAAAACTCCAACTTGGAGAAAAACCCACGGGACCAACACGCGAAAAAATAATTCACTAAGAGAAAAGATTACAAGGTGATTACCGACTCCACGGACTCAACCTCTCTTAACCTCCTATGAATCTTCGCGCTACCCTCCGGGTTGTCCACGCCCTCACGTCCGAATCCACGAACGCCTCCACTTCGAATCCACGAAGCTTCAATCACGCCGAATCCACGACGCCACTCGAATCCACGAGCCCACGATCCGAATCCACGAACCGCCGTCAAATACGCCGAATCCACGACGCCGTCATGAAGAGCATCATGATTATGGTGATCCTTCGCTTAGGAGTATCGTAGAAAACCAAGAAAGAAACTCCAAGCGAAGCGGAGATCAAATCGGCATATAGATATCAAATTACAATATTCCGATTTGACCTAAAAGAGGCTAATATGTAGAAAATAGGTTTTAGATGAAATCCAAGCCTCTAGGGTTTCTCAAACATGTATTCTTATGATGCTTGATCTGTTAGAGAAGCCCAATAGCTTATTTATAGACTTTAGAATCAATCGGAGTCGAATTAGAAAGTTTTCACGGTTTTACACTGTGTACCGGTACACGAAAGGCTGTCACCGGTTACACAAGGACGGAACAGAAATACGAAGCCAAGTCAGTGGCTGTACCGGTACGCGCTTGATTGCTGTACCGGTACACAATGCAATTTTTCGTGTTTTGCATCGTTTCAGGTTCCGCACTTGTCCAAAGCACTTTCTAATTAACCAAACTTTGATTAAATGATTCTAATGCCTATAATTAAGTATGAATCACCATAACATGAGTTAAAACTTTACCTGACCATCGTGATTCACGTCGTGAGGTATTTTCTGATTTTTCCGAAATCTTGAATTCTTTGATCTTTGTCAATTCGCTTCGATTCTTCAAGACTCCGACTCACTTCACGAAACTTGCCAATACAAAATCCTTAACACCCCCACCTTTTGAGGGTACGAAGGTTCTAGAAACGCTTCCCAACGAACGTTACGACGAGGTCTCGGCCTCCTTGGTCCAAAACGGCACTCAATCGGCTATATTTCGCCGATAGCGTTTCACCCGCTCGACGAATCGAAAATCCGACTTCGCCCCCGTGTTTAGACACCTATCAATTAGGTTTAGAAGCCACTAAATGAGATCAATCTCATTATTTGTCAAAAACCCCCATTTGGGTGCCCTAGGGTTCACATCTTGCAATTTGCACTATAGAACCCTAACTTCTAGCTCTATTCCACCATTAATGGTGCTAGATGTCCATTTGACCTTATTTCAAAAATCAAAAACCTAAAAACCCTAAGTTCTACCATTAGGGTTCAAGAGCTTACCTCTAGGTTAGCTCCAATGGAGAGGAGAGGAAGAGGAAGATGCTCCAAGCCTTCTCTAGCTTGCTCTCCTCTTCTTCTTCTCTTTTCCTTTTTTTCCTTTTCTTTTCATTCTTCTCCTTCTCTTTTCTTTCTTCTCTTCCTTGAGACAGAGAGGGAGAGCTAAGGGAGAGAGAGTGAGGGGTGAGAGTGGAATTGAGAGATGGAGAGAGAGCCCTTTATTCTCTATACTCTTTAACCAAGGCATAATTCCAGCCAAGCCCCTCAATTTTTCATTTCTCAAACTGCTCTGCCTGGGCAGATTTCGCGCGCACGGACCGGTCCTTCCCTGCCAGGGACCGGTCCCTAAGGACCTTCCCAATTTCACGCGTACGGGAATCAGTCCCTGCCCGAGAGACTGGTCCCTGGGAGACCGGTCCTCTCGATGAGGGACTGGTCCCCGAGAACCTTCTGCCTGGTTGCGCTTACGGGAACCGGTCCCTCTGGCCAGGGACCGGTTGCATCAGCTGTCTGCCGCAACCTCAGTTACGGGGACCGGTCCTTCCCTGCCAGGGACCGGTCCCCGAGAGCAGAATCTGCCAAATGCATATTTTTGCATCTTTGCTCTCGCGGACTCGACTCCAAAGCACTTTTTGTGTTTTGGACATCTCTAGCTTCTCCGAAGCCTATTCGCTCGACAATTAGTCGATTCTAGACGAAGTATAACTCTCGGATTTCGAGAATTCACTTCCTTACATCCTCCCCTCCTTAAAAGGAGTTTCGTCCTCGAAACTGATTCAACTTAATTAAAATTCAGTTTCTATACCTTATTCCTCAAACAAGTGAGGATGATGCTTTCTCATCAGATCCTCGAGTTCCCAGGTGGCCTCGCGATCATCATGATTGCTCCACCGGATCATCACATAGGGAATCTCGCGATTTCGTAGCTTTTGCACTTCTCGGGCGATAACCATCACTGGAAACTCCTCGTAGCTCAAGTCTTCTTGAAGTTCCGGCGGCTCGTATAGCATCGCATGCTCGGGATCATGAATGTACTTGCGAAGGTTGGAGACATAGAACACATTGTGTACATCCGCGAGCTTCGGCGGCAAGGCAAGTCAATAAGCAACCGTGCCAACTCGCTCCAATATTTCATAGGGTCCAATGTACCGGGGACTTAACTTTCCCCGTACTCCAAACCGTTTCACACCCCCATTGGCGAAACTTTTAAGAATACGCAGTCACCCACCGCAAATTCTATGTCTCGATGGCGCCTATCAACGTAGCTTTTCTGTCTCGACTGTGCCGTGAGCAATCGCTTGCGAGCAAGGCGGACTTTCTCTTCCACTTCTCACAACACGTCTGGGTCGAACTCTGCACGCTCACCCACATCGCTCCAGTGTATAGGAGACCGACACTTCCGCCCATAGAGGGCCTCGGACGGTGCCATCTCTATACTAGCGTGATAACTATTGTTGTAGGCGAACTCGGCCATCGGCAGATGATCACACCAACTTCCTTTATAGTCGATGACACACGCTCGCAACATATCCTCCAGAGTTTGAATGGTCCTTTCTGTTTGCCCATAGGTTTGAGGATGGAATGCTGTACTAAAATCGAGCCGCGTGCCAAGGGCTTCCTCCAGGCTTTTCCAGAAGTGTGAAGTGAACAGGGGGTCGCGATCCGACACGATCGATTTCGGCACCCCGTGCAGTCTCACTATCTCGTCAAGATACACCTGCGCCAGTTTGTCGCCTGCCCACGTGGTGTGGATCGGCAAAAAGTGAGCCGACTTCGTCAATCGGTCCACAATTACTCATATCGCATCGTGGCCGCCAGTTGAGCGAGGCAAGTCGACCACGAAGTCCATCGATACATCCTTTCATTTCCAAACGGGGATTGGTAGGCTTTGAAGCTTTCCCGCTGGAAACCGACGCTCGGCCTTTACTTGTTGGCATAATAAGAACTTAGCCACGAAGCGTCCAATATCACTTTTTATTTCCGGCCACCAATAGTGCATTTTTAATCCTTGATACATCTTGGTGCTGCCCGGGTGATCACAATAAGGCGACCAATGTGCCTCTTGCAAGATTAGCTCTCGGATCTCCTCATTATTCGGCACACACCATCGATTTCGGAATCGAAGTGCACCATCAGCGTCTACCATGAAATCGCCGCCACGACCATTCTCGATGTCGCGCCGCACCTTTTGGAGTTCTGGGTCCGCGGGTTGCAGATTCTTAATTCTCTCCAACAAGGTCGGTTGGACAACTAGTGCCGTCAATTGAGCCGGAATCTCGGGAGCAACCACCTCAATGTTCATTCGCTCCATGTCCAGCCATAGGGGTGTTTGATTTGTAACCCCCATAGCGAGGTTCTCCGCCGACTTCCTACTCAGTGCATCCGCGACCACATTCGCCTTCCCCGGGTGGTATAGGATATCCATATCGTAATCCTTTAGTAGTTCTAACCACCGCCGCTGTCGCATGTTGAGCTCTTTCTGTGTAAACAGATATTTTAGGCTCTTGTGGTCGGTATAGATCTCACAATGGGCACCGTACAAGTAGTGCCTCCATAGCTTCAAAGCGAAGATCACCGCTGCCAGCTCCAAATCTTGAATGGGGTAGTTCTTTTCATAGCTCTACAGCTGACGGGATGCATAAGCAATTATCTTCCCGTTTTGCATCAAAACACACCCCAATCCAAGATAGGAAGCATCGCTGTAGACCACGAAGTCTTCGCCCTGCACTGGTAGAGCGAGTGCCGGAGTCGAAGTCAATCTTTTCTTTAACTCTTTGAAACTCTGGTCGCACTCCTCGCTCCAAACGAATTTGGTGCCTTTCTGAGTCAGACGGGTAAGTGAAATTACTATCTTTGAAAAGCCTTCCACGAACCGTCTATAGTAGCCCGCCAAACCCACGAAGCTTCTAACTTCTGTGATGTTCGTTGGACGCGGCATATCCTTGATTGCCTCAACTTTCCTCGGGTCTACTGAAACTCCACCCGCAGAAATCACATGCCCTAGAAATGCGACCTCTCGGAGCCAGAAGTCACACTTCTTTAACTTAGTATATAGCTTCTCATCCCGAAGGACTTGAAGCACAATCCTGAAATGCTCGGCATGTTCCTCGTCACTACGAGAATAGACCAATATGTCGTCTATGAAGACTATGACAAATCGGTCCAAATACTTCCTGAAGACACGGTTCATCAAGTTCATGAATGCCGCTGGAGCATTCGTGAGTCCCAATGGCATGACCGTGAATTCATAGTGTCCGTACCGCGTGCGAAACACGATTTTCTGCACATCCTCTGGCTTGATCTTCAACTGGTGATAGTCGGACTGCAAATCTATTTTCGAGTACACACACGACCCCTACAACTGGTCGAACAAATTATCGATTTGGGGTAGTGGGTACTTGTTCTTGATCGTGACTCTGTTCAACTCTCGATAATCCACGCAGAGTTGAAACGATCCGTCCTTCTTTCGAACAAATAACATTGGGGCTCCCCACGGCGATACACTTGGCCGGATAAACTGTTTGTCGAGAAGATCTTGCAACCGACTTCTCAATTCTTTCAGTTCTGCTGGCGCCATTCGGTACGGAGCCTTTGAGATCGGTGCGGTTCCGGGAATCAAGTCCATGATGAACTCGACCTCCCGATTCGGCGGTATCCCCGGTAACTCCGCAGGAAACACATCTGGGAACTCCCACACCACTGATAACTCCTCTAATGTTGGAGCTACTCGATCCACTTCCACAACAGTTGCCAAGAACGCTACGCAACCGCTATTGACCAACTTTCTTGCTCTCGTCGCCGACACCGTCGCGGCGAAGCACGAGCTTTGACAAGCCCGATAAGTGAACTCCTTCTGTCCTGGCTCACGAAACGTAACCACTCTGCTCTTGCAGTCGATCGTTGCGTGATACTTTGAGAGCCTGTCTATGCCCAATATGACGTCGAACTCTTTAAGGTTCTTGAGTTCAAGCATCCTAATGGGCATTATCCAGTCGCCTACTTGTACTGGACACGATTTACATTCCGTGTAAGTGTTAAACGTCGACTCAGGGCCCTCAACTCGCAACTTGCCATCACTCGCCTCTATGAGTATGTCATGCATGCGTGCGAATGATCTACTGATAAATGAATGCGTGGCTCCTGTATCAAACATAGCCCTGGAGCAAACTCCGTTAATTAAAACCATACCTGCCACTAGGCGATGCTCCTCTGCCTCCGTAGGCTCCTCGGCTTAGACCTGAGTGGCGAATACCCGTCCGCTCGGGGCCGATCGCGCCATCTCGGGCTGGCGCGGCATCATCGCACGTCCCGCCGACACGGTCGTCGGTGGAACTCCTCTATAGTGAGCCGGAATCGCCAGCGTCGATGCAGTGGATGGGGTAGGTGAGGCTCCTCCTCCCGGCCAATCCCGTACGAAGTGCCCCGGTTGCCCACACTTGTAGCACCTGCCTTGGCGCTGCTCGCAACGCGACACCGGGTGGTCTCCGCCACATATGACACACCGTCGCGCTCCACTGCCCTTTGGCTGAGCCCGCGGATACTTCGGGGGCTTCTTGGAACATGCTTGTCCCCCCGAACCGCAGCCTTGACGCTTCTTGCCTTTGTCCTTGGACTCGGCCAACATCTCGCGCTTCTCTCGAACATGGGAGTCACCGTGCTCCGCCTAAAGCGCTCGGTCGAAGACCTCCGCGAAGGTCGTGAGTTTAAGTATCTGCACGGCCTTGTAGATCCCTGGCCGAAGTCCTCGTAAGAACCAGTCGGCCCGATCCCGATCATCTCGTACCACATCCGGAAACAGTCAATGATGTGGGAGAACTCCTTCTCATACTCCGCTACTGAGCGGTCCCCATGCTCCATCTTGCGAAACTTCTCCTGGAGCTTCCACTTCAATGTGTCGGGGAAATAATTGGCGAACATCGCCCTCTTGAACTCCTCCCACAGCATCGGTGGAAGATCAGAAGGCCGATCTCGCTTCACGCGCTTCCACCACACCTTTGCCGCCTTCTCTAAGCAGTGGGTGGCAAGATACACCTTATCCCTCTCCAAGGTACGTAAGTCCTCGAAGAGCGTTTCCATCGAGTCAACCCACGACTCGACCATTGCCGGCTCTACCTTCTCGCCCTCGAAGATGGGCGGATGAAACTTGTTAAACATGATAAGAGCCGCCAACGCACGATCCCCCTCCACGTCTTCGGCCGTTACATCGGGTGTCGCCGATCCCGACGCCGCTAGAGGTACAATTGCCGACGGGGGACGTGCCACCACCGGGACTGCCGCTATACCCTCACCCTCTGCCGCTTCGGGTACACGAGTCGAGGGTGCAGGCGAGCCACCGCCTTCAGTCACCGTCGCGGCCGCTGCCTCAACCTGCCGCTCCAAAAGCTGCTGGAGCCGCTCGAATCGGGTCTCCTGGCGCTGCACCATATTGGTCAATGCGGTCACTTGCGCCTGCAACCGATCCATCTCGTTCAGTTCAGCCTGCTCGGGCACCTCAAGAGGCGGTGCCGGATCTCGTACTCGGGCGTCCCCTTGGCACCTTTAGCTCCTGAAGTGCAATCGCACGGTTAATTATCTTAACCGATTACATCGTCGAAATTACGACACATAACGACTCAACAACAAAATCGGGCGGAAGCACACAAGTGTACTCATTCTAGACTCTTAGTATCATGTCGTCGGCCGCCGACATAACCACCTCAAATCAAGAACTAATACCACTTGAATCCATCTCTAGTAGCTACTAGAGATATATTACCAACTTCGACCCAATCGAATCACTTCTGCCGTCGTTATAGGTTCATGTTCCACTCACGCACCTATAGCCTTAGGGTTTACCAACCTAGGGTCTCCTAGGTCATCCTAGACTTTCTTTCTTTACTTGCTCTTATTGCTCTAATACCATAACCTGTCACGCCCTCGCCCCGAAACCCCTATCGATTTGGCATGGTTCGAGCACGACGAACGGACGCCGAACGGACAGCACCTCCCCTGTCCGCCCAAGGCTCAATAACAGATCGAGTACAAGAATTTACCTGTAACGACCTAGCCCACTAGCAACAATAACTCGTTGGGCCTAGCCAATAGCCCAAAATGCTTAAGCCCAGTTATTATTACTAGTGTCTAAGTCTCTTATAAACCCAATGACAACCCCATTCCCATCCGATGTGGGATTATTGGAATGTCACAGACTCCCCCGTTAAGGCCCTGACGTCCTCGTCAGTCCAATCACATACACAGCCCAAGATCACCAAGCGATGTGAGATCACCAAGCGATGTGAGACTCGTCTCGCTAGTCCGTTATCTAGACCCTGGCTCAGTCGAGACTCGCTACACATGTCCAGCTGGTGAACCGGCTCTAATACCAAATGTAACGACCTAGCCCACTAGCAACAATAACTCGTTGGGCCTAACCAACAGCCCAAAATGCTTAAGCCCAGTTATTATTACTAGTGTCTAAGTCTCTTATAAACCCAATGACAACCCCAACTCGTTGGGCCCAACCACCGGCCCAAAATGCTTAAGCCCAGTTATTATTACTAGTGTCTAAGTCTCTTATAAACCCAATGACAACCCCATTCCCATCTGATGTGGGATTATTGGGATGTCACATTACCCAGGATTTTAAATTCTATAAGTACACAATCAACGGGGCACAAACAATGCCAAGAACAAAGAGCAAGTAATCCACATGATACACAAGTGAAATAAAAAGAGTTTTTACTATTACATTAATTGCATCCAATTACATCACATTCTTTTACATTTATATTTTTCTCCAAAATGAATACATGTTCATCAAGTACATAGCTCTCCAAGTCCTCACCTACATGAATCTCTCTCAAATATATAGGTGCTAATGCAAAAGGAAAGCTACTACTCTACCAATAATCCTCACTGGTCGGGCGCGATGCTCTTGCCGCGGTCCTCACCCGGCAAACCTGTACCTAGCCCTGGAAATAGAGTGGGGTGAGAACTATCTTCCATAGTTCCCGTGGGCTCGGCCGCCAACTCCGCCGATCTCCCCACTAGGTCCAAGTGGGCATAAGTAACAACGAGATAGATAGATATATATCAAAGCTGTAAAGACATAATAGAAAAACTATGCTCTTGGAACTAAGGCCAATATTCTCTTGGAACTCATCTATTCTGACAATCATGGATAATTACTTAGCTATACTAAGTTTATTGTTCACGAGTCATTTACTAGGGAATCCACCTATCCCTAAGTTCACGAACCTCTAGTGTCAAATACACTACATAATGCCACTCGTTCTGTTCTTTAAACATTTAGATGCCACTCTTTACGTCACAAAATAACCATCGAGTTCATCTCTTTCCTTTAGCACTATAGGATCCATGTTCCGACCCAATCCTTACTTATCCATTTCACCAAGTATTCCATGCACACTAGGTTAACATTTAGAAGCATAAGGAAAAGGTACCACCATGCAATCCTATAATTCAACATGCAAGAGATGAAAATCATGTATTTCTAAGACATAATAGAGAGTTTGGTTGCTTCGGGATGTCAGCCCCCACCTTTTGAGGGTACGAAGGTTCTAGAAACGCTTCCCAACAAATGTTACGACGAGGTCTCGGCCTCCTTGGTCCAAAACGGCGCTCAATCGGCTATATTTCGTCGATAGCTTTTCACCCGCTCGACGAATAAAAAATCCGACTTCGCCCCCGCGTTTAGACACCTATCAATTAGGTTTACAAGCCACTAAATGACATCAATCTCATCATTTGTCAAAAACCCCCATTTGGGTGCCCTAGGGTTTACATCTTGCAATTTGCACTATATAACCCTAGCTTCTAGCTCTATTCCACTATTAATGGTGCTAGAGATCCATTTGACCTCATTTCAAAAGCCAAAAATCCAAAAACCCTAAGTTCTACCATTAGGGTTCAAGAGCATACCTCTAGGTTAGCTCAAATGGAGAGAAGAGGAAGAGGAAGATGCTCCAAGCCTTCTCTAGCTTGCTCTCCTCCTTCTTCTTCTTCTTCTCTTTTCCTTCTTCTCCTTCTCTTTTCTTTCTTCTCTTCCTTGAGAGAGAGAGGGAGAGTTAAGGGAGAGAGAGTGAGGGGTGAGAGTGGAAATGAGAGAGGGAGAGAGAGCCCTTTGCTCTCTATACTCTCTACTAAGGCATAATTGCAGCCAAGCCCCTCAACTTTTCATTTCTCAAACTGCTCTGCCTGGGCAGATTTCGCGCGGAGGGACCGGTCCCTGAGGACCTTCCCAATTTCACGCGTACGGGAACCGGTCCCTGCCCGAGAGACCGGTCCCTCGGAGACCGGTCCTCCCGATGAGGGACCGGTCCCCGAGAGCCTTCTGCCTGGTTGCGCTTACGGGAACCGGTCCCTCTAGCCATGGACCGGTTGCATCAGCTATCTGCTGCAACCTCAGCTACGAGGACCGGTCCTTCCCTGCCAGGGACCGGTCCCCGAGAGCAGAATCTGCCAAATGCATATTTTTGCATTTTTTGCTCTCGCGGACTCGATCCAAAGCACTTTTTGTGTTTTGGACATCTCTAGCTTCTCCGAAGCCTATTCGCTCGACAATTAGTCGATCCTAGACGAAGTATAACTCTCGGATTTCGAGAATTCACTTCCTTACATCTGCGGTGCGGACCAATAGAGCATATGTTTCTGATTGGGTATTGTTGGACTTGTCGTCCGGTTGATGCATACATACAGTAGCGGTAGTTATTCATTTATACATCTTATTCCTGTATTTATCGCTGCTACTGTATTATACTTACCCATACATTTGTTATTCTCCTTGACTGTTGAGTACCCTATGCCCTCGTCGGCTTGCGGTACCCATTGGGAGGGGAGACATGTGTACATGTTCTCACCCCCCACCCCCCTTTCAGGTGGCATCGCGGGTCCTAGTAGGATGGTTCGTGAGGAGCGTATTTAGCGATTGGTAGAGCCACCGTCCCGCTATTTGGTTAAAACTCTTAAACTCAGTTTCTTTTAAATAAATGACTTAGTATCTATGGTTCAGTGATTTATTACTTTTGAATTCATTTGGTTTTATGAATGTAATAAAGGATTTATGATTTTTACAAAATGAAAATGATTTTCTAACCCTCGTGATAGCTAGTTTTAAAAGGAAATGGTTTCCGTGTGGGAAACGATTTTTAAAAAAATTTTCTGATTTTTTCTGGATATTAGTATTTCAAAACGAGTTTCCGGATAGGAAACATTTTGAACTTATAGATGTGGATTTATAAAGATTTGTGATGAAATAACTGTGGATGTGAATCGTGAATGAATGTGGATGTTCATATGTATGGTTGTATCTTATCGTGTATCTTGTACTTGTGCGACGCCGTGCAAATACATGAGAGACTCTCTCCATGTGAACAGTGGACTCCCTATATTTGTGGCGGATCTGGCATGCCCTGGGGGTCAGGTTTTTCAAAAAAAAAAATTTTTTTTTGCACTTCTACAATGACTTTTGTACCAAAAATGGACCACAGGGCGTGACAAATGACCAAAAATTCAAATTGATAATCGGTACTGTTGAAATTGATCTACACTATTACAAATATTTAGAAACCGAATTTTGTAATTTTTAAAAATCATTATCAATTCCATCGAAAAGTTGAAAAATGAAAGGTTAAAAATCACTTATTTTCTTATTCACTTATTTGTATACCAAATAATCTACTACTTCCTATTCTTATATAGTCCAGTTATCAATAGATATAATAAAAGGGGAACTTTACTGTGGCCACGCGTCGACCTATCAGCGTCCCCCGCTCTTCGATCCCTTCGCCAGCGCGCTAGGCACGGGCGGGGGCTCTCTCTCTCTCTCTCTCTCTTTCTATCTTTCTCTCTCTCTCCCTCTCTCTCTCTCTCTTTCTCTCTTTCTCTTTATCTCCCTCTCTCTCTCTCTTTCTCTCTGCCTCGCGTGCCCGCGCGAGGGGGTCGTGGGTCAAGAACATGCCGGCCCCCCCCGGCTCTCTCTCTCTCTTCCCCTCTCTCCCTCTCCCCACCCCCCCGGTTCCCATTTCTCTCTCTCTTTTCCCTTCTCCTTTTCCCACCCCCGCTTCCTCTCGTCTCTCATCCACCTTCTCTCTTTCGGTAGCGCGTCGTGACGCTGGGCGAGTCTGCCCGCGATAGCAGGCCCCCACCACCCGGGCGACTCTCTTTCTATTCCGGCCTTTCCTTCTCCCTACCCCCCTCCTCGGCTTTCCCTCTTTCCCCCCTCTCTTTCTCTCTCCCCGGCTCTCTCTCTATCTCTCCCCCTCTCCCCACCCCCCCGGCTCCCTCTCTATCTCTCTCGCGTGCGCGAGCGCTAGCGGCGTGACTGGGCGCCGGGTGACCGCCCCTCTGCACACGTAGCAGTGGGAGACGGAGGTGCGGGCGAGGGCGCCGAGCTGGGGCGCTGGCCCGGAGCTGGGGTGCGGCGTGGGCTGGGCTTCGAAGCTGCTGCGGTCGATATGGTTTGATATAGGAATTTTTTTTTTTTTTTTTTTACTTTTGCTTGGACCTGGTCTATAGGACTGGTCCAGATGACAGCTCTTCATGGTGAAGGATCATAGTACTTTATTATTTATCAATTGAAAAATAAATTAAAAAATAATAATAAGTTGTAACATTAGTGAGCATCCTAACGCTTCGTCGCGTTCTATTTTAATTTTCCGACTTTCATGTTCGACATCTGGCATTCTAAATTTAAAAAATAATTTACTTGAGTATTCATAATCGTTTTAATTTATAAATTCAATCACGCATTTTGAATTTTAGAAATAAATTAAAATTTAAAATTAATTATAAGTTTAAATTTGAATCAAATCAAAAGTTAGTTTTATATTTGAATTGTCTTCTCAATTTTATATTTTAATCTTTTAAAAAAATTACATTTAAAATTTTTGCTTATTATTTCCACATTTTAATGTAAATTTATAATATATATCTTTTCGTTTGAATTTAAATTATAAATTCAATTTTATGTTTTAAGGTGCAAGCTCAATTTCAAATTATTTTTATTTTGTATTTGAATTTGAATTTTATTTTAATTATTGAATGAGAGAATGAAAAAGAGTTAGAGTGAGATATAGAGAGAGAGTTTGAGATAGAACATAGAGGGCGGGGGAGAACGTACCATTGTATGGAGTAGGGCTAGAATACTTTTACAAGTATCACCCAAGTGATACTTGTGTATTTTTAGCCCTTGGATGGAGAGATGTGAGGTTGAGATGATGGGGGTAGATAGTGGTAGGTGGAATAGTATTTGATCCAAGGGCTATTTGTAATCAAAAAGTAGATCCAATGGCTAAAAACGTGATAGCAACATGGGGATGATACTTGTAAAAGTATCCTAGATCAACTCCCATTGTATGGGTTACTTTTTGTGTCCATATATTCATGAATTTGTATACGTACATCGACATTGTTCTTTGAATGAGCCGAATGACTAATTCTTTTGCCTGCAGAAATGTGTTGCGAACTTTTGTAGGTGTAGGCTGATATCCACAAACAAATATGTAAGTTTGTATTTGTTTGTTTAATTATTGGTGCTCATTTTATTCTGGAAACTGCAATTCCTGTTTGTAACTTAATATACAGTATATATATACTTAGATTTAGATATATTTTAATCGATTTATATGCAGGCCGTATTGGTGATTCCCTTATCATGCTTGCCGAACCTCAAACTTTTATAGATGCAAGTGGTGAGTCTGTAAGTAGATGCCTCTAACCCATCTAAATTATGTACAACTATCTGAAGCAATTCTTATTATAGTTCTATTCCAGTTTTATGATGCAAATTAGGGCTTCTTCATGTAGGTTGGTTCGCTGGTTTCATATTACAAGGTACCACTGAATCAAGTACTTCTGGTATATATATCATATTATTGTTATGCAACTATTGATGTTTAGTTCTTACTATTAGTTTTTGATGGGTTTTAGTTCTGTTACTTTGCAGATGTATGATGACTTAGATTTACCTTTTGCAAAATTGCGACTACTATAAAATGTCGAAACTTAAAATTTAAATTTTAACATTTGAAATTAAAATTTCAACATTTAAAATTTAATATTTGAATATCTTAAATTCAATCTATAATTTAATATTTACAATATTGAATTTTGAAATTTAAAATTTTAAACTTAAAATTTAAAATTGTATATTTTTCCTTAATTACTAAAACTAAATTTTAAAATTTTTCTGNTGTTTTAAATTTTAAATTTTAGTTTCTAAATTGTAGATTTTAAATTTTATACTATTCAAATTATAAAGTTTAAAATTTTAAAAATTATATATATTAATTTACTAAATATATCATGGAATGTCAAATTACCTAGCTGAATTCCTAAAAATTCAAAATTACAGCGAGTTATTTGATGTATATAAAAGTTTAGAATTAAAAAAATTAGGAACCAACAAAACTCTATATAAAATTATATATTCAAAATATACAAACTGAATTAAGATAAAATGTATTTTTTAAAATTTAAATTTTCAAATTGTTAATTTCAAATTTTAGGATTTAAACAAAAGGGAGTTAGAAATTTTAAATTTTAAATAAATTACATAAATTTTCCGCCGCGAAGCGTGGGCCTACACTAGTATGTAATAAAGTTTGATTAGATCGACCGTCCCTAGCGCAAGTGGCAAAAGGCTTGATGGTTGGTATCCGAGATTCCAAGTTCGAATCCTAGTTGATTACATTTCTTGCTAAATTTATTTCTAAATGAAATAAACGAAACGGATAGCTTGCTACCTATCTATCTCAAAAAAATAAAGTTTGATCTTAATTGGTTCAGTTCAGAAAAATCTCACTTCTGTTTAATTTGCAACTAGATCAAATTTTGTATTTTCCATTTTTTACCACATTTTTTTAGAAAAATTTGTTCAATACCTTTCCAAATAACTCTAATTTGGTGAAAACTTCTTAACATTTTGGAATTTCACCGACCGTCCCTAGAACAAGTGGCAAAGGACTTGGTGGTTGGTACCCAAGACCCAAATTCGAATTCTAGTTGATTCATATTTTCAGCTAAATTTATTTCTAAATGAAATAAATGAAGCGGGT
Source organism: Ananas comosus (assembly GCF_001540865.1). Classification (NCBI taxonomy): domain Eukaryota; kingdom Viridiplantae; phylum Streptophyta; class Magnoliopsida; order Poales; family Bromeliaceae; genus Ananas; species Ananas comosus. The sequence goes on from NW_017893436.1 coordinate 58,041, forward strand.
AGCGTGCTACCTATCTCTCAAAAAAAAACATTTGGAATTTCATATTTGTGCTTAAAAGTATGAAATTATTTAAAAAATTCCTTATAGAGCTAAGACTTCGTCATGTTTAATTAGGTACCACTCGCTCTAAATAACAACTTTATCATTCAATTCGTTCTCACCAGTGCCCTCACAAATTTTCTAGCGTTGATATATGGAGATCCTCTCAAATATCACATGTACATTATGAAATATCCTCCTAAATTTAACATTTTTTATGAAAATCTTCTTAATTTTTCTTCCCTAAAAATCAAAATGATTTTTGTTAATCAAATTAAAGATTTTATCCGATTTATTGATGATTCCATCAAATTCAATAATTTTAATTACTTCATAGCAAAATTTAAAATATTAATGAGTAATATTTAACAAAGTGTTAGGGCCGATAATAAATTGCCATGTGGCATATCGGTGCATGGTTCAGCCCGGACCTTTAGGAGCCAAGATTAAAGGGATTTTGGTGCACCAGGAGTATTGACAAATTAATAGTAGTAACCGCAAGTCATAACTGCAAGCGGTTATGTGCGGTTTTGATCGGCTTGAAGTAGCCCGCAAAACTAGGAAAGTGGCCGATCATGAAGCAATAATTGATCAGTAAGGGCGGACTATAAATAGGCAAATAACACCCAAAAAAGAAGTCTTTTTTTTCGAGAATAGAAGACCACTTTTATTTCATCTACATTTTCTTTGCATTTTCTAGGAGTAGTCTACTTGTAATCTTTTCCTTTTTCGCATCTACTGCTTTTCGTAGGAGTAGTTTTAAGTCAAATTTTTAGAGTCTGTATGCCCTGAAGGCACACTGGCATTTGTACTAGTTTTCAGATTTAATTCCAATATATAAAGACATTCGCCTCTTTCAGCCGACCAATTACTGTGCATTTCATCCATTCTGTCACGCCCCGAAATCGCTACCAATTCGGTCCGGTTCTAGCGCGTCGAACAGACGCCGAATGAACAGCACTTCCCCTGTCCGTCCAAGGCTCAACAATCTGATCAAGTACAATTAAGCGCCCAGGGAATGCTTAAATAACATACATGATCGAACGCGATGCATGCAAGTGCAATACATCTAAGAGCAAGAACCACAAGTAATATACTAGTGTATAAAGAGAGATAGTCTAACTATTACAACCATTCAACATTTACATCATTTGAATATATTACATTTCTATCTTCCAAAATGTAAATACATGTTTGTTTCAAATACAAGTAGCTCTCTAACAACTATCCAAAACATATAGTACACGAGATACTCTAATGCATAAAGGGAAGCTACTAACTAGGCTCACTTAGGGCGCTATGCCCTTGCCGCGATCCTCGCTCGGCTCGCCTCTGTGTGTACCTGTACCCCAAAACCACACGGGGTGAGAACTATATAAATATAGTTCCCAGTGGGTTCGGCCGCCGACGCCGCCGGTTTTCCCACTAGGTCTAAGCTGGCACAGATAGAGAGATAGATAGATATATAGGAAATAAACTGCAACTACTCTATCATGCCATCAATGATGACAATGCATGCAACAACTACGATCATGCTAGAATCATGTCATGAGTATATAAAGATGCATAGCAATGTAATCTACAACATACACTATGTCTACTCAAGGTAATAATGCAAGTCTACTATGCATTTCATGTTTATTACCCAATCTACTTGGTTGACCCGTAGGTTAACCCTCGACTCACTCTCAATCTCATAGGTGAGGAGAAGCTGCACTCGCACACCGAGACCGTCTGCGGGACAACTACGTCTGCCCCTAGTGAAGTACTCCGGAGACTCGTGCCTCGGTGGAGCGACCACCGACAAGCAAAACAGACTAGTGAGTATGATCGAATCCTCACAAGAGAATACACTGTCTACTAGGGTCAATGTGCCTCTGCTACACAATCATGATATATAATCAAGGTTGGGACCTCTACTATCCCTAGGTTCATGTCAAGTTTACTACTCTAGACTCGATGTCACTCGTTCAGTCATTGTAGTAAATGTCTTGATTATTCTACATGCCATTCGTTCATGTCATAGTGCTTCTACCACACTAGTTCAATGCCACTCTACTAGGCTAAGTCTAAGTTCGGCTCTTTATGCCATTATAAGATTCACATGTCACAAGACCCAATCCTCATGCTACCCTAGTCTAGATGTTCAACTCATAAGTACACTACTAAGAAGCATGCAAGGAAAAGAAAATATACATCTATTAATCCTATAATGCAATATGATCAACATTTATGTAACTTAGACATAAAAAGAAACCCGGATGTTCCGGAACGACACCCCCCACCTTTTGTGTATACGGAGGCTCTAGAAATGCGCTTCAGCGTCCTTTACGACGAAGCCTCGATCCTCTTGGTCCAAATGGTGCTCAATTGGCCTTGTTTTGCCGATAGTTCTTGATCCGCTTGACGAATCGAAATTCCGACTTCGCCCCCGCATTTCGTTACCTAGCAATTAGGTTAACATGGTCTCAAATGAGATCAAACTCATACTTTACCAAAAATCCTATTTTAGTGCCCTAGGGTTAGCATCAAGCTAAACCCATCTCAAAACCCTAGATTCTAACTCCAATCTTGCCCTTCATGGTGCTAGGGATCCATTTGATCCCATCCTAGGAGCTAAAACCCAAAAATCCCAAATTTCATAAGCTAGGGTTAGAAGCTTACCTCTAGGTTAGCTCAAAAGAGAGAAGAGAGGAAGAGGGAGAGGTCCAAAGCCTTCCTTTTCTTGGTCTCCTTCTTCTCCTTCCTTTTCCTCCTTCTTTTTCTTCTTTTTTCTCCTTCTTTTTTTTTTTTCTTCTTCACTTCTAGAGAGAGAGAGAGCAAGATAGTGTGAGTGAGGGAGAGAGGGAAATGAGAGGCTGAAGGAGAGAGAGGGACCACAAGCCCTCATATTGTAACAATATCCAACTAGCCCCCTCCATTTTCCATCTCCTGTACAGCCCTTACTGGGCGTTCTGCGCGCGGAGGGACCGGTCTCCCCGACTTGGGACCGGTCCCCGAGAGCTTCAGCTCGGGTCACGCGTTCGGGTACCGGTCTCTCCCAGAGAGACCGGTCCTCGGGAGACCAGTTCTTTCCTAAGAGATCGGTTCCCGAGAGCTGGGATTTCAGGACTTAACCAATTTTTGGCTTTTCTCGCTGGGATCACGTTCGGGAACCGGTCCCTCCTTACCAGGGACCGGTTGCCTCAAGCAACCCCGCAACGCCAGCTGATGGGACCGGTCGTTCCCCGCCAGGGACCGGTCCCCGAGAGCAATTTTGCTCCAGTGCAGGTTTTGCACTATTTGCTCTCGTGGACTCATTTTCAATGCACTTTTGGTGATTTTAATACCTTTGGCTTTTCCAAAGTACACCACACGACCCTTGGTTGATTCGGGGTGAAGTCAAATCCTCGTATTTCGAGAATTCACTTCCTCACACATTCGGCTCAGTCAGCCGAACTTGCTTTACAGTAAGAGTTTTCGAACTCGGTTAATCCGATCTCTCATCAGCCGAATTGCTTGATCCGTCGAAGGGCGCAAGCTTCGAGGGTCATCACGTAAAGCCGGATTTATTTCCTGCATGTTTCCCTAGGAAGGCCATTGACCGGATCAACGGCTGAGGAATTTGGCTCATAGTAATTTTTGACACGCCCGATGGGACACATTTAGGTAAATTTCTATTCTTACAGGGATTATGTGTCACGCCCCGGGACCCAGCGGAAGCCCGCCTGGCGTGTGCCCAAACCCGCCATATGTCTAAAACATACAAGGCGTCTAAACAAAGCGATAAATGAAGTAGTAAAAAGAGAACAATTAGGAGTATCAGAGCAAGTATATATATCTAGATGCTACAATAGAGGAAAAGAACCATATACTAAAATCCACTAGAAGAAACATAAAGTAATACAATAAGAATCCTAAAAACGAAAGCTAAACGAAGTACACAGGTGGTCTCTATACATGGTACAAAACTCTCTCTCTCACAAAAACCAAAAAGGAAGAGAGTTACCACCAGGAGCAACAGCAAGCTCTGCTATCTAGCCATGCGACTCACTTGCCGCGATCCCGTGCCTCCGCCGGTGCTGAAGGCTCTGAGAGAAACCATAAAACAGAGGGCGTGAGAACTATTAAATAATAGTTTCCAGTGGGCAATTACTGACTTCAGTGAAATGCGCCACTAGGTCCAAAAGCTACAAAAGAGGGTTAGTACAAGTATAAACGAAAGCGAAATAATGAACAAATATATAACCATGAGTACTATTCTACCATGATATCTCTACTTAGCATGAACTGTATAAGTAATACAGCAACTACAACAAGTATGTACATGAATGTGACTAACATGTATAAGCATGAGTATGCAACCAACACGATGTCCTCGATGCAAATAGTAAAGATGTCATTATTTACTATTCTAGTCAATGTCCACTTGTCATTTTAACTGTTAAAAGTTTAATCTTATAAGACCCACCCGAAGGCTGTGTGGCCTGTAAGACCCACCGGTAGGCTGTCTGGCAGGTGCCGTGCCTAATGGCCCCATGGTAGTCAGCATTCCCACTCTTAGGAATGAGCCTTTCCCACGGCAATCTACTTCGGCGCCCAATCCCGCACGGCAAAAATGTATCGCGATGGCTAACTCCGGAGTGCTGGCTTATAGGGAACGACCCTCACAAGCATGTGCGAATGAGCACAATGGCAAGCATGCGTATAAATCTGTCTCAAGTCTCAAGTCCTCATGTCTATGAACATGGAATGTATCGAATGTCACAAAGGCCTATCACTATGTCATCATGTCTCTAACATGGAATATAGTCGATGTCCAATGGCCTATCACTATTTCTCTATGTTGCATTTTCATAGTTTACTAGTTTCAAATGCCCCTTTATGACATTTTTGTTCAACGAGTCCAAGCATGATAATTATGTTCATGAATACATCATTCTAACCATTTCTAGCATAAGAGACATGTTCTCAACTTGAAAAGATGCACACCTTTCACATGCATGCAGTCTACACATATAGCTCTACTATATAGAGTGATATTTATCTTACACATAGCACATGCGTTTCAAGGGTTCTAAAATTTCCATAAATCCTATCTAGCATTGATTTGCATTCAAAAAGACTTTACGACGAGTATGTAATGCATAAGGGCCATTTTGCCCTGTTTCCATAAAGTCAAACCCACCATAGATAGCGAAACCCTTCGTAAGCTCCGACGAAGTTGTCCACTAGCCTCCTAGCACCCTAAAGATGTAGGAACAAGAATTACACAATCGAAACGAACATCAAAAGCTCAAACTTTAACCATCTAAGCATAGAGGGCATAACTCACCTCTTGTGATGAAATCCCTCCCCAAGCTTCCAAAGAGAGCAAGAACCCTTCCAACCCAACCTAGAGGAAGGTTCTAAACCCATCAATTAGGTCTCCAATCCCTCAAATCAAAAATTTCCAAAATAAACCCTAAATCTCAAATCTAGGGTTTCATCTCCCAAAATCTACCAAAAATAGGTCTAGATGGGAGAAACAAGTAACTAACCTCAAGAGAAGATCCAAACCAAGCTCAAAATGCTTTAGGGTTGAAGATTGATCCTCTATCAAGCTCCTAGCCTAAGCCCCAAGTCTCCAATGGTGAGCAAAATGGAGAGGAAGATGCTCCAAGCCTTAAGATCTTGCTCTCCTCCAACTTCTTCTTCTTCTTCTTCTCCTTCTCTTTCTCTCTCTAGAGTGAGTGTGAGGGAGTGAAATGAGGGTGAGAGGGGGAGGAAAGGCTCTATAAGCCTTCAAATGTAACAAAATCCACCTAGGTCCCTAAAAAATGCAACCTGTGCACTGCTCGGTCTGGGCAGTTTTCGTGCTGAGGGACCGGTCTCCCCGACACCTAGGACCGGTCTCTCGGCCTGCCCCGCAAAACCAATGTTCGGGAACCGGTCTCTCCCCGGATGGGACCGGTCTCTCCCCGCGTAGTCGCGCTCGGGGACTAGTCTCACCCGCCAGGGACCGGTTGCCTCAAGTCCTGCTGCAGCATTATTCTGAGGAGACTAGTCTCTCCTAGCAGGGACCGGTCCCCAAGAGTAAAAACTCTCAGGACTTGCCAAAACCCCAGGAATCAAACTTTTTAGGTCGGAATACCATTTACGACCTTCCACCAAGTGTGGAAAAGTTCAGAATCCAACCAAACACTCGGACCTTGCAATTTGTAAAGGTCCAGTGTGTTACATTCATCCCTCCTAAAAAGGAGTTTCGTCCGCAAAACTCAAAAGCAACACATACCTCAAAGCTACATCTGAAAAAGATGGGGATAGTGCTCCCGCAGCGCGCTCTTTAGCTCCCACGTGGCCTCCCGCTCCCCGTGGTTGCTCCAAAGAACATTCACATACGGAATATCCCGATTCCGTAGTTTTTTCACCTTGCGAGCCAAGATATTCACGGGTTGCTCCTCGAAGCTCAAATCGTCCTGCAACTCCAGAGGTGTAGCATTCAACACATGAGTCGGGTTGAAGACATACTTTCGAAGGACCGATATATGAAAGACGTTGTGCATGCCCGATAGGTTCGGTGGTAGTGCAAGTCGATACGCTACCGAACTTATACGTTCCAAAATCTCATACGGTCCAATAAAATGGGGGTTCAACTTACCCCGAATCCTGAATCTCTTGATCCCTCTAGTCGGCGAGACCTTCAAGAAAGTATGGTCTCCAACTTAAAATCCAAGTCTCGCCGTCGTCGATCGGCGTAGCTCCTCTGTCTACTCTGTGCCGTCAAAAGTTGCTCCCGAGCAATTCGAACCTTGTCCTCAGCTTCCCGGAGCACGGCCTAATACCAATCTCTCGTCCGCTTCATTCCAATGAAGTGGCGATCTACACTTCCGTCCATAAAGTGCTTCAAATGGCGCCATCTTAATGCTTGCTTGATAACTGTTGTTATAAACAAACTCCGCCATCGGTAGATGCTGCGACCATCCTCCCTGGAAGTCTATCACACACGCTCGGAGCATATCCTCTAAAGTTTGAATGGTGCGCTCCGACTGCCCATCACTCTGAGGGTGGAAAGCAGTGCTGAAGTTGAGTCGGGTGCCCATAGCGTCCTGTAGACTCCTCCAAAAGTGAGACACAAATCGAGTGTCTCGATCCGATACTATCGATGTAGGTACTCCGTGAAGTCGCACAATCTCATCAAGGTGCACTTGTGTGAGCTTCTCTCCGATCCAAGTAGTATGAATAGGTATGAAGTACGCCGACTTCGTCAACCTATCCACGATCACCCATATAGCATCATGCTCGGCCTGAGTGTGGGGCAATCCAGTCATGAAATCCATAGTGATCTTCTCCCACTTCCACACGGGAATAGGCAAACTCTGAAGTTTTTCCGCGGGTAATCGATGCTCAGCCTTTACTTGTTGGCAAGTTAGACAATTGGCTAAAAACTCGCCAACATCCTTTTTCATCCCGGGCTATCAATAAAGTAACTTCAAGTCCTTGTACATCTTGGTGCCTCCCGAATGTATAGCATAGGGCGCTCGGTGCACTTCTTGAAGAATATCCTCTTTAATTCCTGAATCCGCCGGTACACAAATCCGTCCACGGAAACGCATCAATCCTTGGTCATCCACAAGGTAGTCGGCGGTGCAACCATCAACCATTTTACCTTTAATCCTTTGTAACTCCACATCGGAAGCTTGCTTCTCTTTAATTCTATCCATGAGTGTAGGTTGCACTACCAAGGTCATCAATCTCAAAGGTGTGTCAGGAGTCACGACCTCCAACTCCAACCGCTTCATCTGCTTGATCAACTGCGGTTGAGTAACAACATGCATCGCTAAGTTTTCTGTCGATTTCCTACTTAGAGCATCCGCCACCACGTTAGCGTTACCCAAGTGGTAAAGAATCATCAAATCATAATCCTTGAGCAGCTCCAACCATCTGCGCTGTCTCAAGTTCAACTCCTTCTGAGTGAACAAATACTTTAGGCTCTTGTGATCCGTATATACTTCACACCGCTCGCCATATAAGTAGTGGCGCCATAACTTCAATGCAAAGACTACGACCGCCAACTCCAAATCGTGCGTAGGGTAATTCTTTTCATATTCCTTTAGTTGGTGAGAAGCATACGTGATCACTTGGCCGTCCTGCATCAAAACGCAGCCCAATCCATTAAGAGATGCATCGCTATAGACCACATACCCTGCTCCAGCAACAGGTAGGGTCAGGATCGGGGCGGTCGTCAGTCGTTGCTTCAGCTCTTGGAAGCTTTTCTCACGCGGATCATTCCACACGAACTTGACACCTTTATGCGTGAGCCTCGTGAGGGGAGTAGATAGCTTATGTCACGCCCCGCGACCAACCGCCAATTTGGACCGGGTCGCGGCGCCACCGACAGACCGCCGGACGGACCGGGAATTCCCCTGTATGCGGACAGAGTCTCCCCAGTACGTCCAAGGCGTCGCAATCCAAACAATCAATGAATGTTCCAACCAGGAACGGATATCAATCCAGATTGCATAAGGAAGTATCAAAATACATAATCTACTTGCTATTACAAGCATTCAGCTAAGTACATCTCAAATCAGTTTACATAATACTTCCGATTTCAATCACAATATATATTACATCATTTATTTTACAAGTTTAGTACATTTTGATTCTAGTCTTCTAGACCCCTAAGGTAGACTGCCTCAGGGTACTGCTACCTCGGTCTCTGTGGTGGGGCGCTATCTACTGAGCTACGCCCTCGCCTCGCGCCGCCGCGCCGCACACGAACGACCTGAAAACCCCAAAACAACGTGGGGTGAGAACCAACTCCATGGTTCCCAGTGGGTACGGCCACCCAAGGGAAAAGCTCGACCGATAGGTCCAAGTAGGCCCTGCAACATGTCAGTTCAACAATATACAATGCGAATATATTCAATTGAAATACATGTCAGGCCTAACAATATGCGATATGAAAATCATGCAACAACTAGTAGATCATTGAATCCTACCTTTACTTAGCTACTTTAGCTTACATCTTTACTCTAAGGTCTCTATTACCTTAGGATCACAACTCCAAGCACTAGCTTCTAAGGTTTCTATTACCTTAGCTCAAGCCTTTATCTCTAACTCATAAGGGTTCCTCTGCCCTATCATAGCTAACCACCCGACTCGGCTTCGAGTCAATCATCCGCGGATAGCCCGCGCGCTGGCTGCTCAACAGCCTACCGCTCTCAGCCCCCTAGCGGCGAAGTCGTCGCACACGCTAAGCTCGGCTCGAGTCGCACGACCTGTCCATCTGGTGGCGATCGCGTTGCTCTTACCCAGCGTGGGCTCGAGACATGACATACCGTCTGGCGGCGAACGGATCGCACCACACCCAACAACGGTCATGTCAGACTCAGCCACCTGGAGGCACCCGCATCGTACTTACCCAGCATGGCATCAGTCTGCTCTGGCGGCCTGATCCTCAATGGCTTAACCATCCTGGCGGCGAAAACGTCGCACAAACGCCACGGCAATGGCTCAAGCCCCGGGCGGTGATCTCCACGTGGTCACGCCCAATCTACCCACAGTACCAAGCTCGGCGGCGAAGTCGTCGCACACACGCCCTAGCTTGTACTAGGGACATCAAAAGTCCTGGGATTCCGGAATCCACTTTCCACAGGTCGAGGGTTCATAACCAACCCTATATTGTCGACCTATCTCATCCTAGTGGCTATACCACTATACTCATCAACCTAGGTTCCAACACTCTAGGTTCTATGTCCATGTCACTTAACCTAGGTACACTTGCTAGGTTCTTGTCCTCTTTGCCTAGATGTCCATTTCTAGGTTTACTAGTTCGACCTAGGTTTACTATCACTAGGTTCAATGCCACACACCTAGATTGTTCGACTCTAGGTTCACTAACACTAGGTTAGATGCCACTCGATCTATCTGACAACCTAGTTGTCCAATCCACTCTAGAGTTATTACCTCATGCTTCTCACTTAGCATTTACTCTATGCATCTTCATGCCTCATGCATCCTACTTAGCATTTCTATCTTATGCATTATTGTTAGCATGCGTTCTTTACATTACTTAACATTTACTCTATGCATCTTATCTAATATGCATTCTTACTTTACTCATGTCTACATGCACATGCATCAACAAGTGATTACATTGCTAAGACATAAAGGGCGACCTAGTCGCTTCGGTAAGCACAACCCACCTTAGATAGCTTTTCCGATTGCTCGTCGACACTTGCAATCGGCCTCCCGCGGCACTCGGCACCCGCTAAGGCCCGATCTCACAGTGGCTCTCCAAGAGCGCGTCGCTTCGCCGTTTCAAGAGCTAAGGATTTTCGCCTTGCTGCTACGGTGCTCGGGATCCGATTTCACGATTTTACGACGTCGCCTCGGCCCTCTCGGCGAACCCGAAGCCTAAACGTCCGTTTCTTTAATAACTTCGCAACGGCTTGTCGGATTGCCGAACCGACTTCGCCAACGTGTTTCGTTACCTACCAATTAGGTTTACAAGGGGTCAAATGAGATCAATCCCATCTATTTACAAAAACCCCACTTTGATGCCCTAGATGCCATTATTGCCAAATCCACCAAATCGATCTATGATTTGGGGTGAAATCATCTAAATAGCATGCTAGGGTACCACTAAATCCATTTCTAGGGTTTTAGAACCCATCTCAAAGAAATCACCATGAGAAGCCATGAAACTCACCTCTCCAAGAGCTCCAAGGAGAAGAAGAAGACGAAGAGGATGACGATGGCGACGATCTCCCGCATCTCCTCCATCTTCTCCTTCTTTTTCTCCTCTCTTTTCCTTTCTTTCCTTTCTTCCCTTTCTTTCCTTTCTTTCTTCCCCTCCTTTGCTTCGCACGATCAGAGAGAGGGAGAAGAAAGAGGCTGAGGGAGTGTGAGAGAGAGAGAGAAATATCCCTCTCTAATACCCTCTCACATATTGTAACAATATTCCCAAAGGCCCCTCCACTTTTCGTCTCGTACACAGCCCTCTCTGGGCATCCCGCGCGCGGAGGGACCGGTCTCCCCGACCTGGGACCGGTCCTCGGGGCCTCCCCCCGCGGACACGCGTTCGGGAACCGGTCCCTCCCTGAGAGACCGGTCCTCGGGAGACCGGTTCCTCTCAGAGAGACCGGTTCCCGAGAGCTATACTTTCGGGACTTAGCCGATTTTCGGCTCTTCTCACTGATGTCGCAGGCTGGGACCGGTCCCTCCTCTGCCAGGGACCGGTTGCATCAGCAACCCCACAGCCTTCGGCTGATGGGACCGGTCTCTCACCTCCAGAGACCGGTCCCCGAGAGCAACTTCAGCCCAAAAATGCTATTTGCATTATTTGCTCTCGCGGACTCCATTCTAATGCACTTCTCGATTCTCGTGCATCCTAAGCTTTTCCAAAGCTTATCCATTTAACCATTAGGCGATCCTGGACGAAGTGCAACCCTCGGACTTCGAGGATTCACATTGTTACAGCTTAGCAAATCCCTCGACAAATCTTCGGTAGTAACTGGCCAGTCCAAGAAAACTCTGAATCTCCGTGACGCTCGTCGGTCTCGACCAATCCTTGATAGCCACAATTTTTTTAGGATCCACGGCTGTGACGCCCCAACTTCCCAGGGGGTCACCCATCCTAGAACTACTCCCGTCCTAGCACGCTTAACTCTCTTAACCTCTTGGGTCTTGCCACCACCCAAAATGCTTAAGCCGGGTTAAGAGTTTAGCCATATTATATCTCATATATGTGACTATATGGGGTCTCACAACGGCTATACCCGATCTCGATATTAAATGTCCAAGGAAGGCTACCTCTCGAAGCCAAAATTCACACTTTTTCAGCTTAGCATAAAGCTCCTTTTCCCGAAGTATTTGAAGTACTAGCCTCAAATGCTCCTCGTGATCTGCATCACTTCGGGAATAAACCAAAATGTCGTCGATGAACAGTACGACGAACCTGTCTATATAAGGCTTAAAAATACGATTCATCAAATCTATAAAAGCTGCAGGGGCATTGGTAAGCCCAAACGGCATAACTGTGAACTCATAGTGTCCATACCGTATTCTAAAAGCCGTTTTTGACACATCCTCGGGTCTGATATTCAACTGGTGGTATCCCGACTGCAAGTCTATCTTGGAATACACACACGATCCTTGAAGCTAATCAAACAAGTCGTCGATTCTCGGCAACGGATACTTATTCTTAATCGTGACTTTATTGAGTTCACGATAGTTCACGCATAGGCGAAGTGATCCGTCCTTTTTCTTGACGAATAGAACTGGCGCTCCCCACGGCGAGACATTTGGTCGAATGAAGCCCTTATCCAACAGATCCTGTAGCTGTGCCCTCAGCTCCTTTAGCTCCGCCGGTGCCATCCTATAGGGTGCCTTCGAGATTGGAGTAGTCCCAGAGACGAGATCTACCACAAACTCGATCTCCCTATCGGGTGGCATACCCGGTAGCTCAGCTGGAAACACGTCCTGAAACTCTCGTACCACCGGGATATCCTCAATCCTATGGGTGTCATCCTCGCCCCTCAACACAACACTAGCCAAGTAGGCTACACATCCTCGGCTGATCAGCTGCCTAGCTCGAGACGAGCTGATCGACATCGCAAAAAGCGAGCTCCGGCATCCTCTAAACACAACCTCAGTATGCCCCGGTTCTCTAAAAGTAACCGGGCGATTCTTGCAATCAATCGTGGCATAATATTTGGTTAGACAATCCATACCCAAGACCACATCGAAATCCCCTAGCTTGCGCAGAGCTAGCAAATCTACGGGTATGATCCAATCTCCTACCCGAACAGGGCAACTAGGGCAATACTCTCTAATATCCAGGGTGTGGTCGGGTACTACAACATGTTCCGGATGCAACAAGAAAACCAAAGGGATGCCATGCAACTCGGCAAACAACCGATCCATAAATGAATGCGATGCACCGGTATCAAATAAAGCACGAACTCTAATGCCATCAAGTAAAATGATACCTGCAACCACATCCTCGGCTGCTGCCGCCTCCTCGGTCTGAGCAGCATACAAACGACCACTCGGGGCCTGTCGAGAACCCTCGCTTTGGCGCTGGACGGGTGTCACGCCCCGGGACCCAGCGGAAGCCTGCCCGGCATGTGCCCAGACCCGCCATACGTCTAAAACGCATAAGGCGTCAAAAAACAACAATAAATAAAGCAATAATAAAAGACATTTAGAAGTATCAGAGCATAATAAATGTCTAAATGCTACAGCAAGGAATAAGGATAAAACTGTAAATCCACTAAATAAAACATAAAATAATACAAGAAAAACCCAGATACAAGTGCTATAGGTAGATACATAGGTGGTCTCTATACATGGATACTAAAATCTCTCACTCTCTCTCAACTACAAAAAGAAAGAGTAAACCACCTAGGCAAAGTACCGCTCCTCGCTAGCTAGCTAAGCGATCCCCTTGCCGTGATCCCGTGCCTCCGCTGGTGCCGAAGGCTCTGAAAAGTAAACTATAAAATAGGGGCGTGAGAACTATTAAAAATAGTTCCCAGTGGGCAATTACTGACTTCAGTGAATGCACCACAAGGCCCAAAGCTACGAAAAGATGTCAGTGACTATAAAAGTAGAAAGGCGAAAGGTAAGTAAAAATGTAACTTACTACAATATGATATCTCTACTTAGTATAAATAGCATAAGTATGAAAACAACTATGCATGAAGTAAAAGTCTCCAACTATCATAATGTTCACAATGCGAAATAGTAAAGTTCCGTTGTTTACTATTCTAGTCAATGTCCAAGTAGTACACTAAGTCATCATCTGTCCACATGTCATAATGAATACTCAAAGTCAAATCTGAAGAGACCCACCCGAAGGCTGTCTATGGCCCTGAGACCCACCCGTAGGCTGTCTGGCCGGTGCCGAGCCTAATGGCCCCGTGGTAGTCATCATCCCCACCCTAGGAATGAGCCTGGCCCACGGCAATCCACTTCGGCGCCCAATCCCGCACGGCGAATATGAATCGCGATGGCTATCTCCGGAGTGCCGGCTTGTAGGGAGCGACCCTCACAAGCATGTGCGAATGAGCACAATGGCAAGTAGTCAAACGATCTGTCACAAGTACCAAGTCCTCATGTCTAATAACATGGAATATGTCACCAATCTCATAGGCCTATCTCTAGGTCGTCATGTCTCAAACATGGAATATAATAAATGTCATCGTGGCCAAGTCACTATTTCATCATATCTTAAATATGGAATATAGTTGATGTCAACGTGGCCTATTATCAAGCCTCTATGTTGCAGTTTAATAATTCTCTCGGCCAAGTGCCTCTTTATGACACTATGGCTCATTTTGTCCCAACATGGATACTAAGTTCAAGCACTTATAATTCTAGTCAAAATCGAAGCAAGAAACTTGATTTCCTACCATCTCATAGAATGTTCGCCGCATGCATATTAACAAAGCACATTGTCTCTCTCTACTATATAGAGTAAATTTTCTTGATGCATAACATATGAGTTCTAAGCATTCAAAAATTCTCATAAATGCTACTAAACATGAATATGCATGAACTTATGGTAAATGAAAGCATTTAACCGCATAGGAGGAATTTCCTCCCATTTCAACGAAGCCAAACCCACCGATGACAACGAAACTCCTCGTTTGCTCCAACGAGGGTGTCCTCTAGTCTCCTAATACCCTAAGGATGTAGGAACAAGCGTTACTCGAATGAAACGAACAATCAATAGCTCAAACATTAACCATCTCATACTAAGGGCAAAAACTCACCTCTTATGGAAAATCTCTTCACAAGCTCAAAAAGGAGGCTAGAACCCTTCCAATCCAATCTAGAGGAAGGTTCTAATCCAAGGAATCAAGCCTCAAAAGCCCTAAAACGAAAATGCCCAAGTAAACCCTAAATTTCCATTTCTAGGGTTTGATCTCACAAAAACCTCAAATCAAGGATCAAAGGGAGAAATCAAGTCTCTAACCTCTCAAGAAGCTCCAAACTTAGCTCCAATCCAAGTGGGGTGGGAGATCTCCTCAGCCACAAGCTCCTCTCCAAGCTCTAAGCCATCAACAATGGTGGAGAAGCCACCAAGATGCAAAAAGAGGAGAGAAAACCCAATAAAAAAATAATCAAAAGGAGTAAAAATGCAAAGGAAGGGAGAGGGAGCTCCTCCTACCTCAACTCCTGCTGGTCTCTGCACAGGGGAGGCCCCAAGGGGCGTGGGGTGCACTTATAGAAGTGCTACAATAGCAAAAACACCCCTGCAGACCAAACTGCACGAAATCTGCCTCCTTGTACCGGTACACGGGCTCTTGTACCGGTACAAGGCCGACGAAAATGCAAACCCGAGGCTCGGGTCGCTCGGTCTGCGGCTCTATACCGGTACAAGCCCGATGGCTGTACCGGTACAACCATCAGTCCTTGTACCGGTACAAGGCCAGTCTTGTTCCGGTACAAGCTCTGCTGCAGGCTACCCGAGAGCTGTCCAATGAATCCAATTTTTGGATTTTGGAACCAAGCTTCAAACCAACATCCTCGGGGTGCGTGCCAGGGGTCGGAACACTATCAACGACCCTCCAAAAACTGTGGAAAGTCTCCACACACAGATCAAACACTCGAATCTTACGATTTGCAAGATCCAGTGCATTACAACGGGTGGCCGCCCAGGCTGGTACTGTGTCGACAGAGTCCCGTGGCTGACGGCTGGTTGGGCCGGTGCCGATGCAGTCGACGGTGCTGGTGAAGAACCTCTTGGGCACTAAGTACGGATGTGGCCCTCCTGGCCACACTGGTAGCACCTGCCGGCCCTCTGCGTACACTGCGGTGGGTGATGAGGGCCACCACAGATCACACACTGGGAGGGCCGGCGACGATCAGGTCCTCCTCGATGCGCCGTTGAGCTGCGTCCACGCTGCTGGCTTCTAGGGTGTTTCGGCGGCCTCCTAGAGTGCGTCTGGCTCGCACCCTCAGCCGCAGGCCTCTTGGCCTTACCCTTTGTTAAGGATTTTGTATTGGCAAGTTTAGTGAAGTGAGTCGGAGTC
The DNA here is from genome assembly GCF_001540865.1 of Ananas comosus. Lineage (NCBI taxonomy): Eukaryota > Viridiplantae > Streptophyta > Magnoliopsida > Poales > Bromeliaceae > Ananas > Ananas comosus. The sequence continues at coordinate 74,084 of NW_017893436.1, forward strand.
TTGAAGGATTCGTGAAGCGAGACGGAGTCTTGAAGGATCGATGCGGATTGACGAAGATTGAAGAATTCAAGATTTCGAAGATTTTGAAAAGTAGCTCACAATGTGAATCACGACGTAAAGGTAAAGTTTTAATTCATGTTATGGTGATTCATACTTAGTTATAGGCATTAGAATCATAAACTCAAAGTTTAATGGATTAGAAAGTGCCTCGGAACGTTGTGAAACCCGAAACAATGCAAAGTGTAAAAATTGCATTGTGTACCGGTAAAGCAAGTGCCCAGTACCGGTTCAGCCATCAACTTTGGCTTTGCGATTTTTCTTTCCGTTATTGTGTAACCGGTGACAGCTTTTCGTGTACCGGTACACTGTGTAAAATCGTGAAAACTTTCTAATCCGACTCCGTTTGATTTTAAAGTCTATAAATAAGCTATTGGGCTTCTCTAACATAAAAAAGCATCACGAAAATACATGTTTGAGAAATCCTAGAGGCTCGGATTTCATCTAAAACCTATTTTCTTCATAAAGCCTCTTTTAGGTCAAATCGAGATATTGGAATTTGATATCAATATGTCGATTTGATCTCCGGTTTGCTTGGAGTTTCTTTTCCTCGTTTTCATCGATACTTTAAGCGAAGGATCACCATATATATGATGTTCTTCATGATGGCGTCGTGGATTCGGCGTGATTGACGGCGGTTCGAGGATTCAGATCGTGGGCTCGTGGATTCGAGTGGCGTTCGTGGATTCGGACGTGTGCGAGGCGTTCGTAGATTCGAACGTGAGGGCGTGGACAACCCGGAGGATTGCGCGAGATTCATAGGAGGTTAAGAGAGGTTGAGTCCGTAGAGTCGGTAATCACCTTGTAATCTTTTCTCTTAGTGAATTATTTTTTCGCATGTTGGCCCGTGGGTTTTTCTCCAAGTTGGAGTTTTCCCACGTAAATCTCGGTGTGATTTTTATTTTCCGCATTTATTTTTATCGCATTGAGATTTGTGGTTTTTGGCTATTACACCTATTTACCCCCCTCTAGGTTTTAGATACAATCTAGATAGATCCTTGGGCACCCCAAAACTTTTAATTGGTATCACAGCGGGATCTAGATATATTGATATCTAATGGCCGAAGGCGGTAACTTTAATCGACCACCACTCTTCGATGGCACGAATTATGCCTATTGGAAAGTTCGCATGAGAGCTTTTCTAATCGCAATCGATGAGCGGGTGTGGAAAGCTATAGAATTCGGTTGGAAGCATCCTACCGAAGTCGTCGATAATGCTACCGTTCCTAAACCACGAAACAAGTGGACGAAAGATGAAAACGAGGCATCTTCGTTTAACGGCAAGGGCATAAACGCTTTATTTAATGCATTATCTCAAACGGAGTTTACTCGTGTTTCGGCATGTGAAACCGGCAAGGAGATTTGGGATACTCTACAAGTTACGCATGAAGGAACGAGCTTAGTAAAGGTCCAAAAATTGCAAATGCTAACAAGCAAGTTTGATTCTATTTCTATGGATGAAAATGAGACCTTTATCGAGTACTACACGCGTCTTCAAGATATTGTCAATACATGCGCTAACTTGGGAGAGAAAATCCCGGATTCAAAGGTTGTTAGAAAGATTGTTCGAACTCTTCCGGAACGCTTTCGGGCAAAAGTTGCCGCGATCGAAACCGTTAAGCATCCGGACGAGATGAAAGTCGAAGAGTTAGTAGGTGCTTTGCAAACTTATGAGATGACTTTTCCTCCTATCCAATCTTCTTCCAAGTCTTTTTCTAAAAGCACAGGGGTTGCACTCAAATCAACAAAGAAAGAAGAAGACGACCCGGATTTCGACGGAGATATTTCGCTCGCCGACTTTGAACATCAATTAGCGCTCCTAACGAAGAAGTTCTGACGGAATTTCCGAAAAAATAGATCGGACAAGGCTTCATCTTCTAAGCAAAAATCTTTTTCTAAATCATCTCCATCTTGAAAGTCTAAGGATAAAAAACTTGCAAAGTCTTCAAAAGAAAAGGATGAATTTGAAGGAGAAATCCAATGTTACAAATGCAAAGGCTACAGCCATATTACGACGGATTGTCCTTCAAAGAAGACTTATAAGAAAAAGGCTTTGAAAGCAAAAACTTGGGATGACTCTTCATCTAGTGAATCATCTTCAAGTGACAAAGAAGAGAGTGATCACATTGCTTTATTTACTAACACTTCTCTACCTTCGTCTAACATTGTTTGTTTATCCTCTATTGCTACTAATTCCAATATTTCTCTTTCTTCACATGATTCTTCGAGCGACAATGGCGAAAGTGAGGAGGAATCAAACGACGAGGATATAGCGGAAGCATACAATCAACTTCTTATTGAATCAAAGAAGGCGGCTAAACTTAATAAGAAGTTGAGGCGTCGTTTGTTGAATCTAAAAAGAGGATAACAACAACTTGAAGACCACGAACAAAGCTCTTTAGGAGGAAAGGGAATCAATTTTGAAAAATAATTCGGACCTCCAAGAGAAGCTCAATGAAGCGAAATCAACGGTCAAATCATCTAAAGACAAGATTGGATTTTTGGAGCATCAATTTCATGAATCACACAAATCCAATCCATCCTTGACCAATCAAGTTCGTCAACTTCAATCCGACATTCAAAGATTTTCTTCGGGGTCTAAGAAGTTGGATCATATGCTCGGATTGGGTCAAATGAATAAGTTGGGCCTCGGATATGAAAGAACATATGATGAGAAGGATTCAAAATCAACCTCTAAAGTCTCAACAACTTTGAAAGAGAAGGTGTGTCATAAATGTGGCATCAAAGGACACATCAAAAGGAGTTGCCCGATCAAGACAAAGAAGAATCAATTGGCAACTTCGCAACGTCAATCGGCATCATCTACAACTCGACTTCCCCCACGGAATCAAAAGCAAAATCAAGTGAGTCGAGTACCTCAAGAGAATCGGATCCCACCTAAGCCACAAAGCAAACCGGATTTCTAAGCCTAAACGACAAGTTCAACCGATGCCTCAAGCTAAGAAACCACCAACGGTTGATAAAAAATCTAAACAAACGGCACCTAACGTCGACAAGTCGAGAAAACCAACGGTCCGACAAGTTTGGATCCGGAAAGGTGATATCTTTCCTTGCTCCTCGTCTTAGTCATTTTTTATTTCTTGTGTAGTGCTTTGATAGGTGCTTATTGCATATTTTTATTCATTGCATTACATGTTTAAATGATTTTTTTTTGGTACTTTGAATTTTGGTTGTTTAAAAATCATTCTGAAAGGAGATGATTTAAAATTTTATGAGAAAGGAGATGATTAAAAATCATTATTTTGAGGAGAGAAATTTTTCAAAATCACTTAAACGGTGTTTAACTTCACAATCATATTAAGTTAAATTCATATTAATTATCGTTTTTACTTCACTTTTTATTATTTTGACGATAATTTAATATATGATTTCTTATTGCATATATTCATCAAAATTTTGTAATCAAATTTGATCTCTTGGTGATTAATCTATCTCGGTTGTGTGTGTTGAATATGATGAATGGATATTCTCTAATTGACTAAAATTCGTCAAAATTATTTTCAATTGTGAGATTGTCTAATTTAGGGGAAGTTTGAAATTATTTAAAAAAAAGAAAAAAACTCCTATGTTTAAAAGATGCGGAAAGAGTTACAACCTAAAAGGAGTGTGAAAACTAGCACCATATGTAGGAAAGAGCTACCACCCCGGTCGTCCAGCAAGTGTGTGAAGCTACCGTATGAAGATTGAATTGATTAACCGAAAAAGGTTTTAAAAAATTGAATATTTTAGAATTTTCGGAGTAATAAGGTGTTAGTTTGAAAAAGATGCTCAAAGAGCCACCCCCGGTATCATATTAGTTAAATCT